>NW_027515450.1:0-79000 GCF_048772815.1 Callospermophilus lateralis
CATCTCCTCCTCCTCCTCCATCTCCTCCTCTCCTCCTCCTCCTCCTCCATCTCCATCTCCTCCTCCCTCCATCTCCTTCTCCTCCTCCATCTCCTCCTCCTCCTCCTCCTCCTCCATCTCCTCCTCCTCCCCTCTCCTCCTCCTCCTCCTCCTCCTTCTCCTCCTCCTCTTTCTTTTCTCCTTCCTTCCTTCCTTCCTTCCTTCCTTCCTTCCTTCCTTCCTTCCTCAGGGTTTGTCACAAGGTGGCTGCTGTAGCTCCTGACTTCATGTCTGAAATCCCCACCTGGGAACTCTTGCTTCCCATTGACGGGAGCCACCCTAAGTGGCCACCCCTGGGTGCCAGGAAAATTGGAAAGGAAGAGAAGAATGCATCGCATGTGGCTGGGCGTCTTGAGAATCTGCAAAACGGGGCTCCGAGTGAGAGGAAGGGGGACAGGTGCACACAGGGACCCGTGTCTCCATCTCCATGCTCCACGAAGACAGGACATGGGGGTCTTCAGGGCCACCCCGTGGATCCTGAGGGGAAATGCCAGGTCCCGCTGCTGCTCCGCGCTCCCTGGTGGGGACACAGAAAGTGGGCAGGCGAGGGCCGCAGCAGGCAGGTGGGGCCCAGGGAGGCGGCTTCCTGGAGAACCTTCCGGGTGTGGATGCTGGCGCTGAATCCTGATCCGCAGGAGGAATCGGGGAGGCCAGCAGGAAGGGCCAGGGGACAGCAGGGCAGAGGCAGATGGCCACGCAGGACCCAGGTGGCCGCAGCCGGGGGATCGAGGTCTGGAGGGACGATGGTGTAGGCTGTGAGAGGAGGTGTGTCCAGGTGCAAGGGTGGCCATTGGGATGGCCCAGGCTGGACAATTCCAGGTCATTGCAATCCCCCTGGACAGTGCCCTCGGGTGGCCAGGGACCCTGGGTGGAGAAGGTGTCTGAGCAGAGAAGTGGAATCGGAGGTCCACCCGGGCCGCTGCTTGGAGCTGAGCCGTGGCTAGGCGCCTAGAGACACGGCGGGTTGTGGACACTCTCTGGAGGTGACCTGCAGCCCTTCCGGGTGCGGGTGGCTGGGAGGAAGGGCAGGGTCCACTGACGCTTGTCTTTGGAGGCAGGTGCATGGGCTGTTTCTGAGCTGCAGAAATCGGGAGCTCTCAGGGCAGGGGGTCAGCTTCTCTGGATCCTGCTGGACTCTCGGGTCTCTCTGGTGAGGACCCTCGTCCCCTTAAGGAGCTCAGCCCCTCCAACACCAGCACCTGGACCGAGGGGTCAGCACGGGAGTCTGGGGAGGACATTCAGCCCCTTGACACTTGGGTTGGCTGACACAGAGGGGCCAGGGACAGGCTGCGTCCCACCTGCAGGACCGGGCTTGGGGGAGCTGCTTCCCGCTGACCCTGGAAAGCCAAACCCAAGGGGGACGCCCAGCCCAGGGCTGAATTAACCCCGTCTCTGCTTTTCTCTCTCCAGGTCCCTGGGAATGGACAGTGACCTCTCCCTGGGTGGCTTTATGGCCATGGTCACCATGCACAGGGACAGGAGGGAAACGGATTCTCCCCAACCCTTTTTGCAGAGAGACACCAAAATTCCCCCCCGAGGGCTCCCCATCCACCCCGTGGCCTCCGTGGCCTCCTGCAGGAATCCTGGGTCCTCCTGGGCAGGTGTGTAATTATTTTCCCATTAAGAAGCCAGTCCTGCGAGGCCTGGGTTCGAGGGTCAGCCTGGTCCCCCCCGAGCAATCCCTGGGCAGCGGGAAGAGCGCGTGGCCTCCTTCAGCGGAGCTGGGCGCACGGAGCTGGGCGCACGGAGCTGGGGGCGCACGGAGCTGGGGGCGCACGGAGCTGGGCGCGCACGGAGCTGGGGGCGCACGGAGCTGGGCGCCTGGAGCTGGGCGCACGGAGCTGGGCGCGCACGGAGCTGGGCGCACGGAGCTGGGGGCGCACGGAGCTGGGCGCACGGCCTGCGCCGCGCACGACCCTCCTTTTTCTCCTCCTTGTCAGACCCAGAAGGACTTAAAAATGGCATTTTGCATCTGAAATGCTGCCGTAGATCTTCCTGAAGGATTCCGAATGGCCCCCCGCTCCCTCTGGTGCAGAAGTTGGATTAAAAACCTCTGGCCATCAATCCCGGGCTCCTGGCACCCGAGCGCTGATGGGGGTTCTGCAGAACGTCGCTTCCACCTCCCGAAACCATTTCCCTTGTAGATGCGCCCGGGTATGGGGGCGGGGGGGGTGGTGGTGGCTCAGGCTCACCCACTGGGGCGCGTCTATAATGTCTCCCCATTAATTTGGCTTTCAGTCTCCAATAAACTGCAATTGGATTAGGGGGAAAAGAATCCGTGTATTTCCTGGTAATCTTTTCCGTAGCACACCCCCCCGACACCCCCCGGGATGAAAAATGGTTTTAAAAATTGCTAAAGGTAATAATGACTTTTTTTTTTTTATAGCTTCATTTAGATGATGTTGGGAATTAGTTTGGGCGGGGGGGGGAGAAGGACGCACCCACCCACCCGCACACACCAAGAGCCACCCGGCACCTCAGCCGTCTTATTAAGCCTCTCGGTTTTTGCAATTTAAATCCTGCACCCGGGCCATATATTTTGGCGTCTTCGGGTTGCCGCGGCGGGCATTAATAACATGGTAATATCTTTATTTTCATATATATATATTTTTTTGCCTCTCCTTTAATGCACCGCGGAGAGCTGGGAGCAACATCGACTCCATAATTATTCCCATTAGAAGGAGCAGGTTGGGAGAAGAGGTCTGGGGCTCCCCTCCCCGGGTGGTAGCAAGATGGCTCCCTCTTCTCCGGCTGCTAAGTTAAAAGGGGAAAAAAATGAGAAACGCTTTTTTTATTTTATTTTTTAATCGTGAAGCTGAGCCTGTCTCTGTAGCATTCCGGGGGGTGACCGTCTCCCCGATCACGGGGACCCGGGTGTGCCAGCTCCGTGGCCCCGGAAGAGAGCAGACCGACCACCTCTCGGTGGCCCAAGTGGAGCGCAGAGATCCTTTATTTGCAGGACCCCGTGCCCAGTGGAACGGGGACGCGAGAGTTTGCTCACGAGTCATGAAGGATTTCAGAACAGAGAGGCAGGTCCCGCTGGACAGGGGCTCGCGACACCCTGGGTACACGCCCATGAAGCCAGTCCTGTGTGCAAGTGTCCTTCCGAGTGGTGGGTCTCAGTTCTGTCTGGCCGGGGCTCACTCAGAGGGCAGAGCCCACAGGACATTGGGGGGGCGGGAGGCTCCCCACGGAGGCTGCAGCAGAGGCTTCTCGAGGTGGCAGAGGCTGCTCCCGTGCCCACCCAGGACTACCGCTCTGCGTCTCCTGTGAATTCTGTCCTTGTCCCCGGGTGTGGCCGGGGAGGCGTCGGAGCGCCATCCGGATCCAGCTTTGCAGACTTTAAAATGGCCAACGTCGTCTTTTTAGAAAGTCCCGCTCTGACCGACCCCCGAGTCCCCTCCACTCTGCAGGGCGTGTGGGTTCCCCGAGTTTTGTTTGGCTTGGCCGCGAGAAATCGTTAAGGGGGTCTTCGTCAGACGCTCGGGGGGAGGGCGGAGGGGAGAGCCGAGGGCCGGTGGACGCCCAAGAAGGACCCGGGGAAACGGATGTCGCAGATTTAGGAACGAGGGCTGGTTTTCGTGGAGCAGGACAGGAGGACAGTCCAGTGCTTCCAGGGTGGCCGACTCGGGGAAAGCCGACGGCAGAATTCCAGGGGCCGGGGCTTGCAAGGGGACAAGGAGGTTCATGGGGATGTGGACGGAGGGGCCCTGACATCCAGGGGCACCTCCCATGCGGGGACTCAGTGTCCACGCAGCAAGGCCCCAGCCGGGTGTCTGGGCTCCACCAGGGCACGGGGCAGAGCCTGCAGGTGGGAGATTGCAATCCCGAAGCCGCCCGGGGGGACAGTGGTCATTGTCCAGCCGTGTGGGATTTGTGATCCAAATCCTCAGGAGGTGCTGTCTGTCTGTCACACAGATGCATGTGTGTGTGCGAGTGCAGGCTCGCCGAGTGTTGTGTCCGGGCTCACGGCACCCGGCCCTGGACCCGCCTTGTAAGTTCCTTCTCCAAGAGAAAGTCTGGGCCTTGGCTCCACAGCGGGACCACTGGGAGGTGCCCGGGCTGGCCTGGCCAGCAGGAGGGGACAGGACACTGGGGACACTCTGCAGCCCTGGCTTGAGGGTCCACAGCATGTCCAGGACACGCTCTCCATTATTGATAAGGTAATTATTTACAGATCAATAAATTTGTCTAGAGATTTTACTCAAATAAATAAATTTACTTGTGAAATCGATTTTTATCTATCTACCAATAAATAATGTATTCCATCAAAATAGAAATGAACAAATAAGTTATTTATTGGTAGATGGATAGAATTGGAATCGAGTTTATTTTATGAACATTATTACAGAATGCATACGATAGTGTAAAGATACATAAATAATGATGGTGAATACATAAGAATAAAAATAAATAGTGATTGGTAATGATCAATATGTAAAGGGGAATAAAATATATAAATAGGAATAAAATATGAGCTATGCAGAATGTAGTATATAAATAATATGTGAATAATAGAAAAATAAGTCATGCATATAAGTGAGATTTTATACAGTCTGTACACATAGTACACATAGTGTATATATAAAATGTTATTATTATACTGATAATTATATAATCTGATAGATTATTGATATTTTACACAATATAAAATATAGTATAAACACATGGTTATTCACTCTGTGTGTTTACATGTGTTGTATACTTATATAGAATATAGATTTGCATATGCAACATAAATTTGCATATACAATATAGATTTGCATATAGAACATACATTTGCATATATGACATGAATTTGCATATATGATATATATATTTGCATATTACATACTTGTGCATATACATGCATATATTATATATAAAAATGATATATTACATATTTACATATCACATAAAATTTTAATAGCACATATATAACAATTTTAATTATTCATGATTTATTTACTCACGGATAAATATATAATCAGTATTGTTTATTGTAATTACATCACTATATAATACATAAAATAAGTATCGCAGAAAGTATATAAATGAAAATAATGAATACATAATAATAAATAGAAATCAATAAATATATAAATAGTAACACGAAATATTATATGTAAATAACATAATATATAAATATATAAAAATACACGTGGGCCAGGTGCCGTGGCACGTGCCTATAATCCCAGTGACCCAGGAGGCTGAGGTAGGAGGATCCCAAGTTGGAGGCCAGCCTCGTTGGGGGGACTTAGCAAGGCTAAGTTGAGAACCTTAGCGAGAACCTGTCCCAAAATTAAAAAGTAAGAAGGGCTGGGGATGGGGCTCAGGCGTTAAGCACCCCCAGGTTCAGTTCCCTGATGTGTGCCACGTATTTCCACACCAGGAATAACCCGGGACCCATTTGTGGACAAGGACATAAGTGTGACCATGCTGTAGCTGGTCACTTGTGAAAAAGACTTTGGTCACAAGATTCTGCTAAACTCAGGCTGCTGGAGGCAGCCGGGTGGAGGCTGGCCGTATTTTGGGAGCAGTTTGGCCGGCCACTCTGCCTGGTGGACGGGGTCCAGGTGTGTGGCTACCTCGGGGCACATTGGAAGCTGCCCCTGCTTTCCCCCTGACCCGTCCCTGGGATCCGGGAGCAGGACTGATGGCCGCTGTCTCTTCCCTGCACGCTGCAGGACGCAGAGTCCAGGACCATCCTAGGGAGAGGCTGGGGCAGCTGCACACCCCGCTGCCCAAAGGCCGGTGGGGTCCACCTCTGTGCTCCGTCCTCCTCCCAGGCCACCAGCGTCCTCTGCAGAACTGGCCTCTGGAAGGTGCAGAGGGACGGTCCATGTCTGTTCAGGTCTGCATTGCTGCAGGCGTGAATGCCCGGGCTCTGGGCTCCGGGCCTCAGGGACGGGCGTGGACTGTCCCCCCGCACCAAGCCAGCTGGTCACTCTCTGTCCTCCTCCAGTTTATCAGGAGAAGGACCTGGAGCCTTGGACTTGCTTCCGTCTCCTCAGCTGTCTCCACAGCCCCAGAGTCCACGGGCTCGGGCAGTGTCCCTAACATGAGGACACGGCTCGGAGGGACAGCACGTGAGCGTGCATCCCCACCCATGAGCCCTTCCCTCCAGGAAGACCCCTGGGCACGCTCAACGGACCAGGCACCGCGGTACAAAGCACGCTGAGAGCAACTAATAGGCACCACGTATTTACATTGTGCAGCTCGCACACCGGGGCTTACAACATGCAGGTTCCTGTCTGCACGGACCGGGACTCGGATCTTTACGCAGTTCTCCCGTCCAGCGTCTGTGCACATCTCTGCCTGTGCAAATGCATTTTGCACGATTCGACTTGGAAGCAAATATATTTTTAGAACATCTCCCCTTGCAAAAAAAAAAAAAAAGTATATAGACTCGTGCTTACGCATGCATATTTATATATTTACCCCTGTAAATGCTTGCATATTTATGTTTTTCATGTATATGTCTATTTATACGGTACATGCATGCAGATTCACACGTTAACGTCTAGAAATGTGCATCTAGACTGGTGAATACGAGCATTTACGTATTCATGTCTAGAAACGCATATTTACATATTTATGTTGTGAATGCACACGTCGGTTCATGTCTGTAAATGCGTAGGGGTAGATTCATACTCGTAAATACACACAGGCTCATATATTTGTGTGCAAATATATATTTATATATTTTTATATTTATACTTACATGTAAATCATGGTAAATAAATATGTTGGATATACATAAATAGGTTGGGTCTATATCTCTATATATATATATCTGCACATTCTTATTTGCCAATGTGTTCATATACCTATGTTTCCAGGCACATCTTTTCATAGGTTTATGCCTCTAAATAAACAGGTCCTCGTAGTGAGAAGCAAATCTGGGCAAATGTCGAGAAGCAGATGCACATTTTCACTGGGAGAAGGCATAGCTTATATTTATGCTGGGAAACACGTGCACGTTGATGCACTGATGCTGGGAGATAAATCCGTATGGGCACGTTTTTCCCGAGACATAAATGCACATGGGCACGTTTTTCCCGAGACCCACACCTATCTCTGCGCTTCCCACGGTCTCTCCCGTCCGCGGACCTCGTGACAACGCCCAAAGCACTGTACTTGGGAGCAGCGCGGTGGCCTTTCCTACCTGGGACCCACGCGGCTCCTCTTCAGACCCAGACGTGCAGGATGGAGACTCTCCCGGCCCCCAGACGCCCTCCACGGCTGCCCACCGGAGTCCAGCTGGGAGAGTCTGCAGGGGACAGTGGCTCTCTGGGCTTCTGGGACAGGAGCCGGCCTCGGGCTGCCAGGCAGACCCTGGAGTGCAGGCCGCTTTGGCCGGGGCCTGAGGACCGTGTCCTGGCCGCGGCTGCCTGGATGCGGAGTCTGTCCAGCCCGGGAGCCGCCATCCAGCGGGGTCTTGGGCTATTCTGAACAACGGCCCTGCTTTCAAAGAGAAAAAAGTCCTTGAGGAACTCCTGGACGGGCCGAGCTGGCCGTGTCATTCGGGGGGGGGGCCTGGACGCTGGATGAGAACCCACTGCAAACGTTCCGTGCACAGGACACAGAGCCAGAGGCCCGGAGCCCCCCGAGTTCCAAACAGCCGTCTGTTCTGCTCCTCGTCTTGGTTTTTTTTTTTTTTTTTCTGGCCGCGAGTTTTGGAATTTTAAGTACCTCGTTTGTCCTGGGGGGGGGGGTGGCTTCCTGAGCCCTGGCGCCCCCAGATCACCACGGAGCCCGGCGGCCTCCGAGCGGGCAGCCAAACGTGAACTGGGGGACTCCAGGCCTCTCTCTTTGATTCCCCTCATTTTTTTTTTTTTTTTTTTGTAAAGAAAAGCGGAGCCCAGTTCACTGTCCCCGAGGTCACCGGGGTTGGGTGCAAGGCCTGATAGGACGTGGCATCTCATGGCATCAAGATGCACGGCGAACCGTCAGGGACCCCCCGCAGCCAAAGCCGGTCCCCATCAGGCACAGGGTGACACGCAGGAGCAGAATGGTGCTCTGGGGGACTGGGGCTTCCCGGTGGCTGGGGCCACATGCATCCCGGACAGTTTCCAAAGCAGGACACACGAGCCATCTCGCCAGTGACACTTTGGTGACAGTTCCGCAGCAGCCCCTCGCCAGTGACACTTTGGTGACAGTTCCGCAGCAGGAGGGTCCCTGGCTGCCCAGGGGAACGGGCTGGTTCCCACAGTGGGTTAGATGTTCTTCTCCTTGGGCAGATGCCCAGGGCCACCCCGCACAGGAGGGGGCTGACGGGCCCTCAGGAACAAGGGGACCGGGCTGTCACCTCTGCATCTGGGGGACCTCGGAGGTGACGGGTGCTCTCCGGGGCCCGCCAGGTGGGCCACCCGGGCCTCCCCGCGTCTCCGTTCTGAATTGGAATGCAGCCCCTGCGTCCTGGCTCAGGGAGGGGACCGTCCCCTGGCAGCCACCCCCGGCTGTCCCCCCCCCCCCCCCAAACGGCGACGTCGTATTTGCATCGTGCGCTTCCTACGGCCGGGGATGCAATCTCGCCTTCCCCCCGGCGGCACCATTAATATTTTAATTTAATCAGAATTTCCTGAACTTCTTTGCCACCCGGGGGCGACCCAGGTACCTGTCACTCTCCATGAGCTTGTCATATTAGCCGGGCAGCGCGGAGGGGGCCCGTGCCCCCGGAATCTAATCTGCGCTAAGTGATTTCGCGGGGGTGGCCGTCTATAAATCATCCCACCGCCGCGGTGACAACCGGGAGGCCTTGGTGGGTAAACAAATCACGGCCGGCTCGACTGGGGGCCACTAGGAACTTTGCCTTTTTATCAACTTCTTCTCCATTTCCGAGCTCCGGGGGGAGGGGGGGGGTTGCAAAAAAATAATAATAATAATAAAACAAAATAAAATAAAAACACCCTGAAATTCGTCTTCCCCTCCTTGACCCAGGAAAAGGTCATTAAGGGGACGCGCTCTGTGCACAGGACTCCTAAGTCGTGCTGTCGTGGAGGGACACGGTTTCAGCTTGGAGAACCTTTCCCCAAAGTCCGCCTGTTCCCATTTCTGAACCAGGAGGCCCCAAACTCCTGGAGTCCCTGACTCAGAGTCGGGTTTCGGAAAAGGCGAATGGGCTCCAGAGGCTGTAGGCATGCATGAGGTGTCCAATAAATGCACGCGCGAGAGGAGCCTTGGGCCCACGCGCGCGCACCCACGCAGGGTCCCCTGGGTGGGAAGAAGGACCCGGACAGACCGAGACCTGCGCGCTCAGCCCGGGTTTTGCAGATCGGCCCGAATTTGCAAAATCATGAAGGCAGAGAAAAAAAACCCCAGGATGTCCAGGGGTCCTGCGCAGGTGGAGAGGAGGGGTCGCCCCCATCTTGAAGACCCCCGGAGCAATGGGGTCTCCGGTTAACTTTACGCAAAGGGCTGCAACGAGGCCCGGGTCCCAGCGTCCAGCGGACGGACGCAGCTCGGTGGACACCCCTCTGCACGGACGCCAGATCCTGCCGCCGACTCAGGTGGAGCTGGGTGACCAGCCCTGGATGCCCGGGACCGTCGGATGAGAAACCTGCAGGTTCTTCAAAGTGCTTTGCACAATCAGGGGAGTGGGATAGAGATGCTTGTGCATCTCCATTTGAATTCTGCAAAGTCTATTTTTAAAGACTGGGGTATTTTTTTTTGGCCTTGATCGGGGCGCACGGGCTTCACCGATTCCGCGTGGGTGGCTTTTTTTGCAGAGTTGTTGCATTTTCAAGCTGGGCTGAGGCCCCGGGCGGCGCAGACCGGATAAAAAGTCTCACCTGGAAAGAGAAAAAAAAAAAATAATAATAAAATAAATTCATTTCCCCAGAAGGAATGCGCGGATTGGAGAAGCCAACGGGGTTGCAATATTAATCCGGTTTTGAGCCACGGAGACAGAACCAGGCCCCAAGAAGGGGCAGGCAGACAAAATGCATGCATTTAGGAGTGGACCCAGCGCCCTGCAGCCCCGGGCCCTGGACAGAGCAGAGAATCTACTCACGGGGCTGATGTCTGTCGCCAGAAAGGCTCCTGTCAAACCCGAAGCCACCGCTGCTGATTCTTCCTCCCATAATTATTCCGGGTCCATCTCGGGGGGGCTGCGTGGCTGGGTGGAATGTGATTCTGAGGCGCATAGGAATGCGGTGGCCCGCCCGAGCCGGGCTCCGGGGCTCCGCACTGCACCAGCACAACCTCTCGGAGCGCACGGGTGAGTCTCCGCAGCGACGTGGGCAGTCACTTAACGAGCCTCTCTTTGCAAAAAGCGGGTGGGAAATGCCAACCAGAGCTAGTTCCCGAGCCCCGGGGAGGGCCCTGAGGATCGGGGACAGGAATTGGAGCTATTTTATTTTTTGGAAACACAGAAAGAAATCGTAAGACCCACAGCCACGTTCCTCCCCGCCTCGTGACATTACCTGAGATGGGCCAGTCACGGCCTGGGAGTGGCCGAAGCCAGGTCCCGGTTACAGAGGTGGGATTCGGGCTGGGCCACCTCGTTGGGGGACCACGGTCACCTCACGGGATTTTTTTACTCCCTCGGGCAGAGAAAACCCAGTCCACCACCCCCTTTGCATGAATGCCCCCCTCCCCAATTCTGCCATTGCCATTCTTCACCTGGTAGCCCATGACTGTCCCCTAGGAGCCACCGTAGCACCCAGAAGGGGACACGCTTGTGTCAGCCGGTCGGATTCTGACCGGGGTGAACCCCCCCCTGCCCCAGCTGGGTCTCTGAGGCAGACCCTTATGTCCAGGCGGAAAAAGAAATGACTTCTACGCGGACGGCAACGCTCCAGGCGTGACCCGGTGCAGTAATGTCCCTCTTTGTGCAAAACTGACGGCTGAGAAAACTTCCAGATCTCTCTCTCCCTGTCTCCCTCTTTATTGTGAATTTGTGGATTCTCGGCATCTCCCCGCAGCCCGTCCCCGGGTTCAATACTTCGAGACGGCTTGGGGATTATGTGGGCATTCGGGGACGGGGATGCCCACTGCAGGGTGTCAGCAGCCTGTGGCTCTGCCCTGCAGCTGCCCTGGGGCCCCTTGAGACACAGGGACAAAGACTGGCTTTGGCCTCCCCCCCGTCTGCCCGAGACCCTGCCTCCAGAATCCTAGAAGAAAGACCCCAACGGGCAGGAGCAGGGGGCATCTGCTAGTATGATAGTTAAAGAGCATCTGTCCACCCACACTCTCCAAGAGTCCCTGGGCACCACCTTGCAGATTGCCAAATGAAACACAAGGTGGGACACCTTCAGTATCCCCATGTCCCCAGGAAGCCCAATTAGCCTCCATTTCATGCAACAGATTTTTGGTTTTTTGTTTGTTTGTTTGTTTGTTTGTTTGTTTGTTTGTTTTTGTAGTAGATCCCAAAGATCCCCTGAGATAGGCTTTAAAAAGTTGGAACAAGGTGGGTGTAGCAACACACGCCTGTGATCCACGTGGTGGCTTGGGAGGCTGAGGCAGGAGGATGGCAACTGTTGAGGCCAGCCTCAGCAACTCGGCAAGACCCTAAGCAACTTAGCCAGACTCTGTCTCAAAAATAAAAATAAGAAGGGCTGGGGATGTGGCTCACTGGGTAAACACCCCCCTGGGTGCAATCCAAAGTACAAAAAAAAAAAAAAGTTGCAAAAATTTTTAAGTTCAAAATTTTTCTTAATCTATCCTCCTGGGATATACTTATGCTTAAAAAAAGTTGCACTTTTTTTTTTTTTGCATATTTCAAATGCCCCCTGGGATATACTTATGCTTAAAAATGTTGCAAGTTTTTAACAGAAAACCCAAATATCGTCTGGGCTGTCCTTATAACTTAAAAATGTTGCAATCCTTTTTTTTTTTTTTTTTTTGTTAGATACATTTTTTTCCCTCCCCAACATAAATCCTGCGACCCTCCCATAACCTGCCTGCTTCCCCCGCCAGTATCAGAGGGATCCAGGCACCACGCAGCTGCTGGTCCGTTTGCAGACTTTGGGGGCGACGGGGGAATATTCTGGAACGTGGGCTCCTAAGCCCAGCCCGGAGCAGAGTCCGCGGGGCCTGCGAGCCGGAGCTCAGGATGTATTCAGTTGGGAGCCTGCAGATGCCTGAGCCCTGGCAGGAGGAATTCAGCCGCATCCTTCAGGAATGCGCACGTCCGTGGTCGGTGGGGAGCCCACCTCCCCCCCCCCCCCAGAGCAGCCCCAGGCAGGGTGCGACCCTGGAAAAATGAGCCCAGCCCCGTCCAGAAAGCCTGACCCGTGGACCTGTGCACAGCTCAGCCTGCATTCCGGCCACTCCTGCCCTGGAACCTCCTCTTGGTGGTCCCCCCCCCCCACCTCTGCAGACCGAGTGGCTGCCGGAGGTGACATGGCACCATTCATCGTACCTGTTGGGGGTCCCCACCGTGGACAGAGAAGCCAGAAGTCAAAGACTCTTGCAGAATAAACCACCTCAGCCCCTGAGTGCAGCCTCCCTCTTTGGATCGTTTCCGGGCCACGTTGGGGCTGCAAACCAAATCTGCATCGCCCACACTGGAGGCTGAGGCAGGAGGAGCACGGGTTGGAGGCCAGCCTCAGCCACTTAGTGAGACCCTGTCTCAAAGCAAAATCTAGGACACTCTGGCGGGGGGGGCGGGGGGGCTCAGGGGGACAGGGGACACCCATTTACCGCGCACCATGGGATGAGGTGATGAAAGGCAGACGCTGACGTATTTGCCCAGGGGCCTCCGTGGGTGGAGGGATACCAAGTAGCGGTTTTGCCGCGGCCGCAAGTGAGACTTTGTAGCAATGCAACCCTGCGCCCGGGATGGGACTTGGCGAGGGCTCCCCGGCTGGGAGCTCATGCGCAGGGTGGGCCCTGTCCCCTGGGAGCCGCCCAGGGCCGCGCTTCCTATACCCAGGGGACACGGGGGTCAGGCCCGGCTCCTTCACGGGGCACGAGGAACAGGAGAGGAAGGGAATCGTTTGCAGGAGTCTCGGGCGAGCTGTTTTGGAATATTAAAGACGGAGCCCGTTGGAAAGGAGGGGGTGCAGCCCGCGGACCCCCCGGAGCTGGAGAGGGGCTCCTTCCCTGGAGGGGCGCACGGCGCAGGCCCGGCCAGGTCTGAGGGGTCTGTGCGAGACGCCTAGCGCAGTGCGCAACGTAGACACCGCAGCCCCCCAGGCTCAGCCCGCGTGGTGCACACGACTCGCAACAGCGCACACACTCAGCTGCATGCACACACACACACAGGCCCGGTCCTCGCCCCGGGTGGTGGGTGAACAGCGGGGGCTTGTTCCAGGATTGGAACCCACTTCCCCCCGTGGTGGGTCCCGGGGAGGAGGAAATGGCTTCAGCATAAAACGGGGGTTTGCTGCTGCCGAGGTGCGTGGGGGGCCTCCCCCTCGGCCCGGAGGCGGGAGGCCAGACTCGGGGGCTCCGACCTGCCGCTGCTCATTAGCAGGGTTTTATGGCCCCAGGTTCCAGGGCGGCTGGCAGCGTTATGAGCCCCGTGCACCCCGCGTGACCCGGCCTCCGCGGCATGAATGCAGCCTGTGTTGCCGGGCCCCTCGGCCCAGGTGGACTCCCAGCCTCCTGGAGGCCTGCTTTCTGGGGCAAAAACGAGCGCTTCTCCCCGAGGCCCGGGGAGGTTGGCATCCATCAAGGGCCAGGCAAAGCCGGGCGCCCACCGTGGCGCACGCCGGTCGTCCCAGCGGCGGGGGGGGGGGGGGGGGGGGGGAGGCTGAGGCAGGAGGATCGCAAGGTGGAGGCCAGCCTCTGAAACTTAGTAAGGCCCGAAGCAACTCAGTGAGGGCTGGGGATGAGACTTTTTATGAGGCTATAACAATGTCCCCGGGGAAGGGCGTGTGGGTTTCTGGACATCGCATCGCTGCCGGTTCTGCAAGGGCCAGGGCCGGTTTTGAATTTCCCGGCTCATAAATAAGGCTCATTTGACTCGGTTTTGTTAATGCATGATTTTCTCTCTCTCTCTCTCTCTCTCTCTCTCTCTCTCTCTCTCTCTTTTTGCAGGAAATATGTATATTCTGGTCTTTGCGGAGGAATGAGCTCTGACTTTTATCTCACTTCATTTTTTCTGCATGGAAATCAACCTGAAGAAGATTCCAGTGGTCAGAGGGGAACAGAGCCACGGCCTGAAGAGCTCGCCACCGGATTCCCGCACCCAGGATCCAGCGGCCGCCTCCAAGTTCTTGCTCTGCCACGTGGGGCAGGAGCCACGCTCTGGGTCTGGACGCAGCCGGATGTTTGGTTGCAGGGCTTGTCTCCTGACCCCGGCGACATACGGTGCGGGTGGCAGACGGGACGCTGCGACTCTGGTTCCCGTTTTGCATGGAAAGAACCGGAGGCCAGGCCGTCCGTCCGTGGGGGCTTCCTGGTGGGGAGACGGGGCAGAGCACCCAAGTCCAAGGCGCTGCTAGGGATCCCGGGCGCCAGTTTGCAAGTCTCTCAGCCACTCCGGGGGGGGGGGCGCAGACGGGCCCCCAGTTTTCCCGCTGCCTCTGTGCACCCGGGCAGCGCCAGGTGCTGGGCTGATTGGACACTCTGCAAAAGGAGGACAGTCCCCCAGCCTGCAGGGCCGGGTGGCCGAGCCAGGGCTCCTGGAATTGGGGGCTTTTAAAAGGAAAGGCAAGAACTGGTGCCTCCCCCCGGTGGATCCCGGCTGCTCCTGCCTCGGGTTCTCCTTAGACCTCAAAGTCCAGGGGGCAGGACACAGGCCCAATGTCTGCTCCCCGGGTGGACGGCCCCAAAGGCATCTGCGTGGACTCCCCTTCCCGGGGACAGGGGGCTGCGGATCCCCCTGCCCCGGGGTCCATCTCCAGCCTCTGGGTGCCCTTGGTCCTCCTGGCGACAGAAAGGCACCCAGGTCCCCCGAGTTGCAGCAGGCAGGCCCCCGCTGGTGGACAGGCAGCTCATCTGTCCTGGGCAGGCGGTTTGAAATCATCGCTCCAACTTTTGTGACATCGTGTATCTTCCTAAGTGTCCTCCCTCCCAATGTCCCTCCAGAAATGGGGACAGGAGGCTTCTCCATGCACCTGACAGATGGCAGGCTGTGGCCCCAAAGAACAGGAGGCTGCAGACTTGGCTGGTCACTCATTGGGGAGGGGCGGGGGTGGACAGGGGTCAGAACACCTTGAAACAAAGAAGCCCCTTATGCATTTCTTGGGGTCCCCTTGGCAAAAGTTGCATATTTTATTTTTTCTTTTAAATTCTTCCCCCATCCTCGGTGCCATGAGCCCGGGGCGCAGAGGCTCCTCCGCGCGCTCGCTCCGCCCGGTCCGGAGGAGGAGGAGGACCCCGCTCGGGGTGCCCCGGTGCGCGGCCTCGTCGTGCAATTTCGAGATTCCGCTGAGAGAGAGGGGGACGGGGGTGGAAATCGTCCATTTCCTTTCCTGGCTGTCAGAATCAATCACATTGTACGAAACCGCACGTAACCCGTTACAACGAAAAGGAGCCTTTTTCCGTGCGCACGGGCCGCTATTATGCCGGGAGGAGGTCTCCGTGTATGTAGGTGCACGGGTGTGTGCACGGCTGTGTGCACGGGTGTGTGCACGGGTGTGTGCACGGGTGTGTGCATGTGTGTGTGCACGGCTGTGTGCACGGGTGTGTGTGCACGGGCGCGCGCGTGCTTTTCATCACGCCTAATTAGTTTTTTTTCCCTAATCACCCCCACCCACCAGCCAGAGCCCCTGACTGCATAATTCATGACCGAGGGGGGGGGGGACCCGTGTCAGAAATCAAATGTCGCAAATTAGAAATAACAAGTCGGAGAAGGGAGTGATGCAATTAAAACCCTCGGAAACGCGGGGTGATGCATAATTGAGAGCTCTCCCGGCGCCCGGGCCCCGCCAGGCCTGTCAAGGGGGCCAGGAGGACCCGGTCCGGGCTGTCAGGGGGGATTCCCGTCAACCCCGCAGAGGAGACGAGGGAACCGGGGGAGACCATCCTTCACGCCCTGCGCTAACGACAACGATGACAATAACGACGACGACGACGGTGATAGCAACAGCGAAGAGGTCCCTTTAAGGACGGCGCTTTATTTAGAGGGACATTCTGGGGGACTGGCCCCGGGGCCCCAGGGTCTCAGTCCCTGGGCCGTTGCCATGGAGACGGGATGCAGAGGGGACAGGTGGTGGACGGGTCCCCAGGAGCCGCTGGCCTCCCGGGGACCACCCCGCCCCCCGACCCCACCCCGAGGGCCGTGGGTGCCCCCT
Source organism: Callospermophilus lateralis (assembly GCF_048772815.1). Lineage (NCBI taxonomy): Eukaryota > Metazoa > Chordata > Mammalia > Rodentia > Sciuridae > Callospermophilus > Callospermophilus lateralis. The sequence goes on from NW_027515450.1 coordinate 16,209, forward strand.
GGCTGTACCTCATGGACATCTTTCATTAACTCTTTTTTTTTTTTTTGCCCAGAGTTGAAGGTGGGTGACAAGGGACAGGGGAAGTGGCTTCCAGCTGCAAAGAGGTGACCTCAGGTAACTCAGAAGACGGCGGGTGGAAGACGCCGCGGTGTTTGCGGTAAAGCAAGCCCAGGTTGTTGGTGAGCCGAGGGGGGTCACAGGACACCCCCAGGAGGGGCAGGTACTGCGTCCCCAGGGACTTGGAAAGACCCTCCTGCAAGAGCTTCCTGAACCAGGCGAGGCACAGTGTCACAGGCCTGTCATCCTGGGGGCTCTGGAGGCTGAGGCAGGAGGATGGTGAGTTCAAAGCCAGCCTCAGCCAAAGCGAGGCCCTAAGCAGCTCAGGGAGGCCCCGTCCCTAAATAAAAATAAAAAGGGCGGTGTTTGACAGCCCAGCTAGAATCGAACTCGGTACCTCCCTCTGAGGCCACAGGCCTTGTTCATTCTTCTCACTCCGAGCGCCTCTTCCCTGGTTCATTTTATTGGCTTTATTTTTTTCAGTGACTGAGAGAAGTGACGTTCCAATGTGCCCTTTGGTTGCATTTCCATGTCGTCGCTTCGAACCTGACTCTATGTATTTGGGGCTGTGGTTTTAGAGGCGCCCATGTTCAGGAATTTGCCGTTTCCTCAACCAACGAGGTGTTTTGACCCAGACACAGGTCGCACGGGGCTCTTTGCTTTCCGTTTTTGCCTGGGATTGTGGGCGCGTAGGTGTTTAACTTTCACATTTTCTTGATCAATGGAGGACTTTCCCACTCTCCGTCTTTTTCGTGAACGGTGGCTTTGTCTAAAGAGGTCTTTGGCCTTAACCCACCTGTAACCCTTCTGTCGGAGTCACCATTTTTCAAATCCCGCGTCTGTCTTCAGTTCGAATGCTGCCGTGGCTTCTCTGTGTGAAGAGGCTCTCTCCCCGGGGCACAGACGTCCTGGTGTGGTACAAACAGACCTTGGGAAGAGGCACTGGGGGGTCCAGGGCCTGTCTGTGTCCATTTTGTACATTCTTATTTTATTCGTAATAGGTACGCGGTCATCGTCCGCTGTCCCTGGGTCCCCTGTGACGTTGTGAAGCGCATGTACGTGGCCCAGGGATGGAATCAGGGCAGTGAGCGGGCAGTTTCCCGGTTCCCTGGGTCGGGGTTTTGACTTCTCAAGATTATTCTGTGCGTTTCTGAGCACCTAGAGTCCCCAAGGCTGGGTCTCCGGGAACAGGACAGAGTCCCCAAGGCCAGGTCTCCAGGGACAGGATACAGTCCCCAAGGCCAGGTCTCCAGGGACAGGACAGAGTCCCCAAGGCCGGGTCTCCGGGAACAGGACAGAGTCCCCAAGGCCAGGTCTCCAGGGACAGGATACAGTCCCCAAGGCCAGGTCTCCAGGGACAGGACAGAGTCCCCAAGGCTGGGTCTCCGGGGACAGGATACAGTCCCCAAGGCCAGGTCTCCAGGGACAGGACAGAGTCCCCAAGGCTGGGTCTCCGGGGACAGGATACAGTCCCCAAGGCCAGGTCTCCTTGCACAAAGGGGAAATTTGGACCCGGTGATGCGTCCCCAGGGGGGACAATCCTGTGAGGACTCAGACAAGAGGACAGGTCCCCTGAGAAGCCTCCCCGCTGGACGTCCAGCCTCCAGCACCGGGGGACAGCCCCAGCCTGTCCCTCAGGCCACCCCGTCTGTGGGATCCCTCTTCGGAACCCGGAGCGGCCTGAAGCAGAAGCAGCCGAGTCCTTTGACCTCGGGGGACCAGAGGACAGCGTCGGGGGAGCCGTCTGCGCTGACCCCAAAGCCCGTGTCCCCGAGAAGCCGTCCTTGGGGGGACCCGGCCACCCGGCAGACACACCCTGAGCTCAGGGCGGGGGGCAGAATTGCCGGGAATCCAGGGTCCCCCGCGCCCCAAACGGCACCAGCCCCGCGCGGCCGGCCTCCCCCGTGGCCCCCCCAGACGGACTTCAAAGCGGAGCTGCCCCCCCGGGGAGCGGACGGGGCTCATTAGCATGGACGTCTTTAATGTATAAATAATAGCGGATCCGCCGCTCCCCGGGGGGGCTCTGAGAAGAAAGAAACCCAGGAAAACCACCAGACGCCATCGGACCCCAGCGCCTCGGGCAGGCGGGGGTCACGGTCCCCAGGCCAGGTCTGGGGGACACCCAGAGCCGTGCAGAAAGGGGGCTCCTGGGGGGCAGGTGACCGTCTGCTCTAAGGGGACCTTCGCCGGGGGAGGCCAGGTGAGCTCTTTGGGACTCGGAGGAGGGAATCTCAGCAGCCACCAGGTCACTTTGTGGCTCTGACCAGGCGCAGAAACAGTCCCTTTGAATGCAGGGTCCCCGGGAGGCCGTTTTTAAAGCAGCCAAAATACCCGTGAGCATTGGGACCCCCCGAGGAGGAGCGCCTCCCGGGCTGGATTTCTGTCACCCACGAGGCAGGAAGCGCCTAGCGCGTCCACCAGGGGGATTTTTCTTCTCCTCCCAAGTGCGAATCATTTTTCCTCTGGAAAATGGTCTCCGGGGACACCCAGAGAGAGCGGTTCCGGTCTGCGCCCAGCACGGCGGAGAGTCAGTGTAGCTTTTTCGAAATGATGACAAATGCCGAACCACAGGCGTCCACTGAGGGGCCATTTCTATTTATAAACACAGTCTGTTGGCGACGGGGGCTCACGGGCACACGTCTGTAATCCCAGTGGCTCCGGAGGCTGAGGCCGGAGGATTGTGAGTTGGAGGCCAGCCTCTGCAACTTAAGGAAACCCTAAGCAACTTAGTGAGAATTGTCTTTAAATAAAAAATTAAAAAGGGCTGGGGACGTGGCTCCGTGGTTAAGCACCCCTGAGTTCAATCTCTGGTTTAAAAAAAGAAAATTAAAATAAAAAAATCCAACTCTTGCATTTTGGATAAAAATCAAATTCAAACTTGCAGAGAGATTTTTGGGTAGAGGCTCTTTCCCTGGGTAGAGGCTCTTTTCCTGGTTTCTGTGAGTTAAACACTGTCTATTCTCCATCCTGGTTTTGGTCTTTGGAGACGGCAAAGGACTTGGTTCCTTACTAGTTGTGCTTTACACAGTCTTTCCAGCCGTGCTCCACAGAATGCCCGCTGACCACGAGGCCAGGAAGGCTTAAAGCGCTGTCTCTCTCTGGGTGATGGTGCTTTCTCCCAAGGATGTGACCCGACAGCTTCCGGGCTTCCCACACAATGGTACAGATTGTGCAGTGGACGCCCTGGGCGGCGGTACTTGTCCCCCGGGGGATGAACTCTCAGAGCTAACTGGGACACGGTGGGGTGGTATTTGGAGATGGAGCCTTTGGGATGTCATTTGGTGTCTTTTTTTGTGACTCAAAGACGAGGTGTTCCCCACAAAGCCCAGAAGTCAATGTCCCCATGCTCAGAGGTGAAATTAATAGATTATGGCAGGTGTAGACTCATAGTGGATTAATCCACTTGGATGGACTCCCTGGGTGGTGGCTGCAGCAGGTGGGGTGTGGCTGGAGGAGGGGGTCCCTGGGCTGTGCCTTGGGGGTCTCTGTCCTGTCCCTGGTGACAGAGCTCTCTCTGCTCCCCGGTGCCCTGTCCTGAGCTGCTCTCCTCCTCCAGGCCCTGCCGCCATCTTGTTCTGCTCCCCTTGGGCCAGAGCCATGGAGTCAGCCAACCACGGACTGAACCTCTGCAGGATCTTTTGAGGGGGGAACACGGAGGACAAAGACCCAGGCTTAGAGGAACCACCAAAACCAACCCCTCAAGAAATTTCACTCAAGAAATCCAGCTGCCGCCATCCAAGAGGGTCAGCAGTTGATGGGCCCAAGCCCCGGGGCTCCTCGCGGATGCTGCAGCAGCCCTAGTGTCCGGTTAGTGGAAGAACAGAGGGACTTAGCCTGAAGAGTGGAGGATCGGTCCCTCTCAGGGGCAGCGGGGGCTCCAAACCCAGGCATCTGAGGCTGCAGGCTACATGGTCTGGGTATAAAAGGGAGACTCACCGGGACTCAAGCCCCAGTGCTGTGCTCCGTGGGTGTCCCCTGAATTCCCGGGCCGGCGCCTTGGTCTCAGACTCCCCAGCCTTCAGGACCGTGAATCAATCAATGTCTCTTCATCGAAGACCACCGATCAGCAACAGAACACGGACGGAGACCCAGGCGGGGACAGGCACGGAGGAGCGCAAACCCCGCCCGCTTTTCCTTCCTTCTTGACACCTTACTTGGCGCGGCCATCGCGCGTCCTTATTTCCACGCACGCGTGCGAAACCCGAGTGACAGCTGTCCTTCGCCACGGCAGCGAGCCTTGCTCTCAGGCATGGGTGGACTCGGGGTTCGATGTCCCCGCACATCTCTCCTTCCACCTAGGACCTTTCGCACCCGATTCTCCGATTCTTGTGCCTCTGGTGACCCGAGACCTGCTTGTGACCGAGTCTCCGTCACCCGGTGCCCCCACCGCAAGGACTCAGAGTCCCATTTTTCCTGCAGGGGGTGGCCACGCAGGGGACAGGGTGGCTGCAGGAATGGGGGGGCCAGTTGGAGAGATGGGCCGAGATGGAGAAGCTGGGAACCTGTGTCGGGGGCTCACACACGCACACACACGCTCCCTGCATCCCGGGTGATGGGCTCCACCCCACAGTCTCTCCCTGACCTTCCACCTCCGCCTGGCACCGCGTATTTCCCTGGAAAGTGGGAGGCCCATTACCATTTCAAATCCAATGACGACCGGGAGTTGACATGCGAAGAGGCTTTAATGCCTGCGTGATTTAATGGTTGACATCTGGGGCTCCTCGGCCCCCGAGGGCAGGTTCCCCTGTCTGTTCCAAGAGGGGTTTGCACTAAGCGTCGGGTTTAATCATGGTGGTTTCGGGGCTGCCAAGAAGTCTCTCCCCGCTGGGGGCGGACGCACTGTCAGCTGCAGGGAGGAGGGCTGCTGTGGTCTCCGTGGGGTCAGGCTGTCCCCAGGAGGAACTGGGAAATTCCAAAATGATTAACGGCTGCCTTGGAGCCCCGGGTCCCCCTTACTAGCACGGTCAGGACTGCCCTGGCAAAGCTGCACAGCTGGCACGGTGGGAGGACATGGACGCTTGGGGAAAGGCACTGAGGGACAAGGATCTGCTGAGGATCCCAGGGGGCTGGAGATCTGGGCAAGCACTGGACACCTCAGCGGGGGTAGATGACGCCCTGAAGAAGATAAGGATGACGAAGCCAGTGGTGACCGTGACACACAGCATGGTGGGCAGCGATGTCCCTACCTGGAATAGATACTGATGGAGACGGAAATGGAGATGGGGATGGGGATGGAGATGGAGATGGGGATGGGGATGGGGATGGGGATGGAGATGGGGATGGAGATGGGGATGGAGATGGAGATGGAGATGGAGATGGGGATGGAGATGGAGATGGGGATGGAGATGGAGATGGAGGTGGAGATGGAGATGGAGATGGAGATGGAGATGGAGATGGAGATGGAGAAGGAGGTGGAGATGGAGAAGGAGATGGAGATGGAGATGGAGATGGAGATGGAGATGAAGAAGGAGGTGGAGATGGAGAAGGAGATGGAGATGGAGATGGGGATGGAGATGGGGATGGAGAAGGAGGTGGAGATGGGGATGGAGATGGAGATGGAGATGGAGATGGAGATGGAGATGGGGATGGAGAAGGAGGTGGAGATGGAGATGGAGAAGGAGGTGGAGGTGGAGATGGAGATGGAGATGGGGATGGAGAAGGAGATGGAGATGGAGAAGGAGGTGGAGGTGGAGATGGAGATGGAGATGGGGATGGAGATGGAGATGGAGATGGAGATGGAGATGAAGATGGGGATGGAGATGGAGATGGAGATGGGGATGGAGATGGGGATGGAGAAGGAGGTGGAGATGGAGAAGGAGATGGAGATGGAGATGGAGATGGAGATGGAGATGGAGATGGGGATGGAGATGGGGATGGAGAAGGAGGTGGAGATGGAGAAGGAGATGGAGATGGAGATGGAGATGGAGATGGGGATGGAGAAGGAGGTGGAGATGGAGAAGGAGATGGAGATGGAGATGGAGATGGAGATGGGGATGGAGATGGAGAAGGAGGTGGAGATGGAGAAGGAGATGGAGATGGAGATGGAGATGGAGATGGGGATGGAGATGGGGATGGAGAAGGAGGTGGAGATGGGGATGGAGATGGAGATGGAGATGGAGATGGAGATGGGGATGGAGAAGGAGGTGGAGATGGAGATGGGATGGGGGATGGGAGATGGTGTGGGGGGGGGGGGGGGGGTTGGGATGGAGAAGGAGGTGGAGATGGAGAAGGAGATGGAGATGGAGATGGAGATGGAGATGGGATGGAGATGGGGATGGAGAAGGAGGTGGAGATGGGGATGGAGATGGAGATGGAGATGGAGATGGGGATGGAGAAGGAGGTGGAGATGGAGATGGAGAAGGAGGTGGAGGTGGAGATGGAGATGGAGATGGAGATGGGGATGGAGAAGGAGATGGAGATGGAGGAGGTGGAGGTGGAGATGGAGATGGAGATGGGGATGGGATGGAGATGGAGATGGAGATGAAGATGGGGATGGAGATGGAGATGGAGATGGGGATGGAGATGGGGATGGAGAAGGAGGTGGAGATGGAGAAGGAGATGGAGATGGAGATGGAGATGGAGATGGGGATGGAGATGGGGATGGAGAAGGAGGTGGAGATGGGGATGGAGATGGAGATGGAGATGGAGATGGAGATGGGGATGGAGAAGGAGGTGGAGATGGAGATGGAGAAGGAGGTGGAGGTGGAGATGGAGATGGAGATGGGGATGGAGAAGGAGATGGAGATGGAGAAGGAGGTGGAGGTGGAGATGGAGATGGAGATGGGGATGGAGATGGAGATGGAGATGGAGATGGAGATGGAGATGAAGATGGGGATGGAGATGGAGATGGAGATGGGGATGGAGATGGGGATGGAGAAGGGGTGGAGATGGAGAAGGAGATGGAGTGGAGATGGAGATGGATGGATGGGGATGGAGATGGGGATGGAGAAGGAGGTGGAGATGGGGGAGATGGAGATGGAGATGGAGATGGAGATGGAGATGGGGATGGAGAAGGAGGTGGAGATGGAGATGGAGAAGGAGGTGGAGGTGGAGATGGAGATGGAGATGGAGATGGGATGGAGAAGGAGATGGAGATGGAGATGGAGATGGAGATGGGGATGGAGATGGAGATGGAGATGGAGATGGGGATGGAGATGGAGATGGAGATGGAGATGGAGATGGGGATGGAGAAGGAGATGGAGATGGAGGTGGAGATGGAGGTGGAGATGGGGATGGAGATGGAGATGGAGATGGAGATGGAGATGGAGATGGAGATGGGGATGGAGAAGGAGGTGGAGATGGAGGTGGAGAGTGGAGGTGGAGATGGAGATGGGATGGGGATGGAGATGGAGATGGGGATGGAGATGGAGATGGGGATGGAGATGAGGATGGGGATGGAGATGGAGATGGAGATGGGGATGGGGATGGGAAGGAGGTAGAGATGGGGATGGAGATGGAGATGGAGATGGAGATGGGGATGGAGATGGGGATAGAGATGGAGATGGGGATGGGGATGGAGAAGGAGGTGGAGATGGAGATGGAGATGGAGATGGAGATGGAGGTGGAGATGGAGATGGGGATGGGGATGGGGATGGGGATGGGATGGGGATGGAGATGGAGATGGAGATGAAGATGGAGATGGTGGTGGAGATGGAGATGGAGATGGAGATGGAGGTGGAGATGGAGATGGGGATGGGGATGGGGATGGGGATGGAGATGGAGATGGAGATGGAGATGGGGATGGAGATGGGGATGGAGATGGAGATGGAGATGGAGATGGGGATGGAGAAGGAGGTAGAGATGGGGATGGAGATGGAGATGGAGATGGAGATGGAGATGGAGAAGGAGGTGGAGGTGGAGGTGGAGGTGGAGATGGTGGTGGAGATGGAGATGGGGATGGAGATGGAGATGGAGATGGAGATGGAGAAGGAGGTGGAGGTGGAGGTGGAGGTGGAGATGGTGGTGGAGATGGAGATGGAGATGGAGATGGAGATGGAGAAGGAGATGGAGGTGGAGATGGGGATGGAGATGGAGGTGGTGGTGGAGATGGAGATGGGGATGGAGATGGAGGTGGAGATGGAGATGAAGATGGAGATGGTGGTGGAGATGGAGGTGGAGGTGGAGATGGAGATGGGGATGGAGATGGAGATGGAGATGGAGGTGGTGGTGGAGGTGGAGATGGGGATGGAGATGGAGGTGGAGATGGAGATGGGGATGGAGATGGAGATGGAGATGGAGGTGGAGATGGAGAAGGAGATGGAGATGGGGATGGAGATGGAGGTGGAGATGGGGAGGGAGATGGAGATGGGGATGGAGATGGAAGTTGGTCAGTAGATGGGGATGGAGATGGGGGTTTAGATTCCCATTGTGTTGGAGATGGTGCTTCCTGTTGTGCGTGAATTTGATGTCACCCTGTGACTTCCAATATGATCCTCATGACTTCCGTGTTTGAAGGTACAATTGCTCACTTTATTCCAGGAAGCCTCTAGAACCCTCCAAGTTTGCCACTGGATACGTCCCTAGAAACCTGGTCACAGTCGTGGACACCATTGGTCTCAGAAGCCACGACATTCTACCAAAGTCGTGGAGAAAGAGAGCTCAGGCTCTTCGCGTGATCACGTTGATTCCTTCAAGAAATCCCCTCATGGGTGAGAACCTGAGTTCTGCCAAACCTGCCCTCGTGCCGTTCACGATGCAGAACTCACCTGAAACAGCTCCCGGTCGATTCCGATGACATTTGCCGGGCGGCTCCTCGTGTCTTTTAAATAATTTTTCTGTCCGATCCATTTCCTGGACGGAGGGGGTTCGCCTGGAGCCCCTCATCGTCCCACGCAGCCTGAGCCCCGCGCGTTTTCATACGACCTCGGCATTTGTAGCCTTAGATCCTTAAGGTTCTGAATCCCGGAGGGTTCCCACTGCAGGCTGTGAATCCCTGATCCAAAATGTCGGGGGCCAGGTGCGCTTCAGACTGAGGGGCCCCTTCCTCTTCCCCTGCAATTTCAGGGCGAGTAATTTCCAGGCCCGCAATTACGAGTCCCTGAAATGCAACAGCTTCCCCGAAGCGCCGTGAGGTTCCCGCAGCGCGAGCGTAATTGCAGCCAGACCCTCACCTCCGTGTGGCCTGTGTCCCAGCCGTAACCCTGCGCCCTGCTGCAGGCTCCCACATATGGGACAATTTTCGGGGCTGATTGCTGCAAACTGATTAGGGGAAGTTATGTGCTGGGTTTTTTTCTTTATGGGACGGGCCTTCCAACAGCTGCGCGGACGGACGTTCCTGGAGAAGAAGCCCCTCGGCCGGCTCTGAAGCAAGGGCGTCCCTTGGACTGGCCAAAACAGCAAGACTTGAACCGCAGTCAGATGTAGGGTCCCCAGTTGCTGTAAAAAGAAAAAAAAAAGAAAAGAAATCAGGGCGTGGTGGGGCACGCCTGTGGTCCTATCTGGAGGCTGAGGCAGGAGGATCCAGAGTTCAAAGCCAGCTTCAGCAAAGCCAGGCCCGAAAAAACTCAGTCAGACCCTGTCTCCACACACAGCATGTCCCAAGGTCCTGGGGCCAGGGCCACCCTGGGGACCTCACTGCACCTCCATCACGTCTGCAAAGACCCTTCTCCAAACACAGCATATCCCAAGGTCCTGGGGTTGCACACTGTAACACATGAATTTGGGGGCTCAATCCGTCCCACCTGCAGGAGACGAATGCGGTGCTGAGTATCCTCAACCTCTCCTTTGCAGATGCTGGTGCCCTGCAGGCGAACCTGTCAATCACTCAGCAAAGATGCCCCGTTCTGTTGGGAGACCCTCGCGGTCTCAGAACGGAACCGATCTGCTATAAAAAAATAAAATAAAATTGCAGACGGCATCTCTCGGAGCCTTGATCCCCCGTGTCTCGCTGGGGACTGAGTCCCGGTCCTCAGACCTGCAGGCTCTGAGCCTCCGAGGGACATGATGGACATGAAAACCATGTCCTCCAGCCCTGGACACCTCTGACCTGGTGAGGTTGGTCCCCAAAGGGCCGGTCGGAGTTTGCAACCTCACCCAGAGCCCAGGTTGACGTTCCCAAGCTCCCTCTTCACAGAAAGCAAATGTTCTCTGAAAAAAAAAATAAAATAAAATTAGCTCCAAGTTAATTCCCCGAACGCCACAGGTGGACACAGACCCTAGAGAGAGGACCGGGCTGTTAATTAGAGCAACGTGAGGAAGTGGCCTGAGGATCCCAGGCAGGAGCCACGCTGAACCCCACGATGTCTCCGGAAACGAGTAGCAAGGTGTGTGCAGACCCAGGGAGACCATCCACCTGCCCCCACCTGGACAGAACCAGGTAGACCATCCACCTGCCCCCACCTGGACAGAACCAGGTAGACCATCCACCTGCCCCCACCTGGGCAGACCCAGGGTGGACCATCCACCTGCCCCCACCTGGACAGACCCAGGGAGACCATCCACCCAGCCCCCACCTGGACAGACCCAGGGTGGACCATCCACCTGCCCCCACCTGGACAGACCCAGGTAGACCATCCACCTGCCCCCACCTGGACAGACCCAGGGTGGATCATCCACCTGCCCCCACCTGGACAGACCCAGGGTGGACCATCCACCTGCCCCCACCTGGACAGACCCAGGGTGGACCATCCACCTGCCCCCACCTGGACAGACCCAGGGTGGACCATCCACCTGCCCCCACCTGGACAGACCCAGGGTGGACCGTCCACCCAGGCCAGCACCTCAGCTGACCGTCCTGACTGTCCATTCTCAGCCCGTCCACCCCACCGCAGAAGCATCCACCGACCCTCAGGTGTGGTCACATCCTCAGGTCTTGCTGTTGGAAGTCCAGGCTGCAGGGTCTCCTCCTGTTTAGCCGCATGTCATTGGTGATGGACAGGCCCCAGGTGGCCACAGGGATGTGGAGTTGGCCCCGATTCCTTGGAAGCCACAGTGTGTCCCTTTAGCATCGAATGCAGCCCTTGTTGGCTGTCTGTCTCCCCATGTGTCCTCTGACTGCGCCCCTGGTGACCGGGGTGCCCTGTCCTGTGCCCTGCCATGCGTTGGGGACAAGTCTCCTGAGTTCTCCTGAAGGCACCGTGAAGCCTGCCGTTTGCTTGCAGCTGGGCGCTGTCCCTGCCCCTCTCCAAGGAGGGTGCCTTCAGCTTCGTCATCAATGGCCTCAGGCGTGTCCACGGTGCCCGGCTCCACGGCCCGTGTCAGCGGCCTCTCCCTGGCGCATGCGCTCCCGGGCCTGGGAGCCGTCCCTCCGCTGCTGCGTGGCAGGTGCCTGCAGGAGGCCGGTGGCCATCCGAGAGGGACTTTCACGTCTGCAGCCGGGACGTGCGTGCGGCTCCTGGTGTCCAGGGCCCGGGGCGGGGTCAGCGAGCCCAGAGCGCAGGGTGCCACCGCCCAGGCGCCTTCTACCCGGGGCGGCCTCGCCCCCGCCCTCAAGTCAGCCTCGGTCCGAAAGCAAACCTTGGAATCCTGCTGTCCAGGGCTGGGTCTGTTCCCAATTTCTTGTCCAAACAGTGAAAATTCTACCGGGAGTGACCCCTGCTGACCTTGGGTGGAGGGAAGCGGCCGGCGGAGCTGGAGCTGGGGCCTCTCCCAGTGTTTGATCTCCGAGCGGAGGCCCCCGGCTGTCCAGCCCCGCAGTCACCCGCCCTGGCCACCTCCCTGCGCGCGCGCGCACCACCGTCCAGGGCCTTCGATGTGGCCTAAGGACACTCCCTTCCGGAGACTCCCCGAGTGTTTCCGATGGCTCATCGGCTGCTGTTGGGTGTGGCCACCACCGATGCCCCATGGCAAAGGGAGATGAAATGATCGGACGCGGTCAGGGCCGTGCGCAGGGCTTAGCAGAGAGTGATTGACAGGCGGCAGGTCCGCGGTGGGGACGAATCGGAGGGCTCGCAGACACAGACGAGGGGCGGACACGACATGTCCCTGAGGAGGTCGTCGATCACGGGCACAGCAGGGACAGGTAGATGACAGACAGAAGTGGACGGTTGCGTATTGATTGATTGATTCGATGACGATCCGGGTGGTCAGGGTGGCCCTCGTACTAGGTGAAGCCCAGGTCCTAGGACCCCAGGCGCAGTGGGTCTCTGGCTTCTGAAGACGTGTGCAAAAAGAGCAGGGTTCCCGGAGGAGGATGGGGGCGCGGGGGTGAAGCCTCAGCCTCATTCCCTAGCGGTCATCTCCCGCCCCGCGAGTGACCTGGCACCCGCTAACTTCCTTGCAACCCACCCGGGTTATTGGCGTCATTGATCAGAGGCTCCTGGGGGGCGGGGGGGGCTCCATCCCCCCTGCAGGGACCGGGAAACTCATACAGAGCTCAAGTCGCGGGACAGACGGGGCTGCAGCTGAGAGCAGTGGACAGTCCCTCCTGGCCGTGATAAATGGAAGCAAATTGAACGAAATTGCTTCAATTGAAGGCAGAGCAGGCCCGGCTTGACCTTCTGCGGCACAGATTCCCCCGGGCTGGGGGGTGGGGGGGGGGAGCCCGGGCACGTGACGTCACCTGGACAATTTGTCCATATTTATACAATTTGTCACGATCCCGTGGGGACCGGTGGGGGGAGGCCGCGGGGATTGTCCCTGACCACCCCAGGAGCTGGGCGCTGCGGGGATCTCCTGCACCACGCTGTTCCGGGTGGCTCTGGGCACGCGGGTGTGAGCTCGCGCCGGAGTCCGTCCGTGGGGGGAGGGGGTCACAGGGCACCTGTGCCCGTGGGGGCTGGGGGCCTGGGGGTCAAAACTTGCAAACCCTCGATCCGAAAAGACAAGGTTCTGATTTCAGGGAGCGACCGTGTCTCGGGAGGCTGAGGGTGGAGGATTGCAAGTTGGAGGCCAGCCTCCGCGACTCCGCAAGGTCCTAGGCAACTGACTGACACCCTGTGTCGAAATCAAATATTTTTAAAAAAAGGGCTGGGGACGGGGGCTCCGGGGTCAATCACCCCTGGACTCAATCCCCAGGACCAAAAAAATACAAAGCAACGGGTTTGGGAACTCCGAGGGATGGAACTGTGACCGTCGTGAGCCACTCTGCAGAAACTCCTACCTGTGCCCAGCTGTGCCGGGTCCCCCGGGACCCCCGCAGCCTCTGCCCCTTGTGACCTCCACAGCCCTTTTCCCCCCACCTGCCCATGTCCAGGGGGTGGGTGGGTGGCCTCTGCTCTGCAGCCTGGGGACCCGGCAGGTGCCACCTGGGGCCACCCGGACTGAGAAACGGGGTTGCCTGATAGAAGCAGGGGGTTCCGCGTGGGAGCTGAGTTTCAGGTCACTTGCTCGGCCCAAGGCGGCGACGTCTGTGTGGAGGTCAGGGTCACCGGGGTGTCGGGTCCTTCCTGGGGGGGCCCACAGCACAGACTGCGACCCTCCTTCTCGGCAAACTACTTCCTGCTACTTTGGCAACTAAGTTTCCGTCTGCAGCCGAGAGACGTGATACAAAGTCTCCGCTCGCTGCCCAAGACCCGGGGCCTCCCCAGCCCTACGAACCCGGTTCCTGGGGTGTAGACGGGTCTGGGCCACACCGACGGGGTCTCTAGGACCTGGTGCCGATGGTGCAAATTGGGCTGCCCAGCCTCGGGGGCTCGGGGACCTGGGGGCGGGGGTGGCCACTCAGCGCAGAGCTCAGGATGGATTTGCTAACTGTCCTCCGCACCAACCAGCCTCGACAGAATCCGAGTCGTTGCTGGTGGAGGCCGGGGGGCCGGGGGGCGGGCCGCCAGAGCCCGGGGGGGCCCCAGGACTGCTGTTCCAATTAGGTCCCGGGGTGACCTCATGCGGAGGGTATGGCCCGAATATTAAAAATTCCTGGAGCAGATGAAAGGAGTCTGGCCCGAGAGGCTGGGAGCCTCGCGCCAACGTGTGTTTCGTGTTATTTCAACACCCCCGGCCCCGGGGCCCGGCGCTGGTAGGAGAGGAAATTGCCGGGTCCCCCCCCCCCCCCCCCCCCGTCCCCCCCGTCCCCACCGCCGCAGGTTTTAATGATTGGCGGACAGATTTACAGCACATGGAAGGGACAATTAGGAGAGGGCCCCGCGCCGACTACAAAGCAGAGGAATAAATTCCCGTAATGAGACGGGGGCGAAGCACGAGGCACCGACCATCTACGCGCCCCCTCCGTCCGGGGCGGGGGAGGGGGAAATGTCAAGGAGCCGCGGCCCCCTCCCCCCCACCCCCACCCCCACCCCCGAGTGGCCCTGCGTCCCAGATGGTGCCCAGATTTCAGACGCGGCTGAGCTGTGCGCACTGCGGGGGGGGGGGGGATCTCTGCGTCCTGCTTCTGCCTGGAAATGTCCCTGGGACACCCAGATCGTTGGGGACGGTGGCCTGAGGCACCCTGGAGGCTCCGCAGGACCTTCAGGAGGGGAGGAATTGGGGGGACAAATCAGTCTGACCCAGGTGAGCGCCGAGTGTCACAGGGCCCTTCCTTTTCCTGGCCAGCTAATATTCCACTATATAGACACGCCAAGGCCGAGGAGATTCTTGCTCCGTGCACATGCCCAGCAACGGTTGCGCCCCTACCCCTTCCCAGTTTAAAGTGTCCCGGGTGGTCAGATGGACCCTTTGAACATGAAGGGCGGCCGGTTGAAAGCCCTGGGCGGCGTCATTCACCTTTCTCTGCTTTCTCTGCGATGCCCCCCCCCAGCCTCCCCATTAACGCGCAGGGCCTTCGGGGTGCCCCAGGGCGTGGAGGGATTTCGGCCACGCCCACCCGGCTGTCTGCGCCCCGAGCCCCCGGGGACCCCCAAGAGCAGAGTGTTGACGTGTGCGTCTCGGGGTGCCCCCCGGCGCTGAAAGGCCGGCTCCGCGCCCAGGGCCTCCCGGGGAGGGGCGCTGCGCTTTTCCACACGGGCCTCCCGTGAAGAGGGTCAGCAGGCGCCGGACAGCGGCCTCCGGGTGCGGAATCCAGCTCCAGGGACCACCAAGGAGTGGGGTCCCCCCCCCCGCAGGCTGAGCTCCCCCGGCCGGGCCTCTGCACGTCTCTGAGCTGCTGAGGACCCACGTGGCCGCTTGGTCCCCCTGGGTACAGCTGGGGAGTGACCTCTCCACAGGGACACCCAACGTCCACTCCGGGAAGGTGACCACGAACACTTAGAGGTCACCGGCAAGGAGATAGATGACCCCACAGGGGTTCCACGTCCTGGGCAGCAGGTCTGGACCTCGGTCCTCAGCTGGCTGTGGACAGAATCCCGGGGGGAAGGGACCAGGGACAGAACGGGCCTTCCTTCAGAGTGTCCGGCCTCTAGGACAGCACTCCACGGTGTCAGGGGAAGCTCGGTTAGCAGGCGTTTGGCTTTGCTGCAAATGGAGTATCGATCGTGAAACTTAGTCCATACTAGGTGCTCAGTGCAGAGTACTACCTGGTGTCAAGTACTAACTGCTCAGTTCTAACTGCTACCTAAGTACCAACTACTGGATGCTGTGTACTACCTGGTGCTAAGTACTAACTACTTAATGCTCAGTGCTACCTAGTGCCAAGTACTGACTACTTAGTGCTAAGTGCTACCTAGTGCCGGGTACTAAGTGCTTAGTGCTACCGAGTGGCAAGTGCTAACTGTTTAGTTCTAAGTGCTACCGAGTGCTAAGTTCTCAGTACTTGGTGCTGAGTACTTTGGTATCGCTTTGGTCTTAAGAATAAAGATCAACAGGGGTATTTGCCTTGATGCTGCTCGGGATCAGGTGACGGTTCATAAAAACCACGTTCTCCATTCGTAACCGCTTTTTCCTTCCTCGTTAGTTTGGCAGGAATAATAAAGGTTCACGTGAGCAATAAATCCGGACTTTTGAATTAAGTCAGGTCGAATAAAACGCTGGGTGCGTGACCCGTTTGGTGCTGACTGAGCATCAGCTCAGTATCCATCCTCAAGTTTAGCATCGGTGTGTACTTGGCTTTAGTCCTTTGAGCCAGGTGCCCTTAACCCGTCCCCAGCCCTTTTTAATTCTTTAATTTTCAGACAGAGTCTTGCTAAGTTGCTTAGGGCCTTGCTGAGTCGCTGAGGCCGGCCTCCAACTTGCGATCCTCCTGCCTCAGCCTCCCGAGCTGCTGGGATTCCGGGTGTGCGCCACCCCAGCCAGCGCGGATATCCTTTTAGTATTAATTCCGCATTAATAAGAAAGTCGGGGTAAAAATAGTTTGGAATGGCTGTAATGTGAGTCCAGCACTGATTAAAAAATATACCTCAGCTTCAGTACTTGGTCGTGCATTCATAATGGAACTCAGCACGGGCCATTAGTTCGACGTGGGTTCAGTACAAGTACTTAGCATCCGTTTCGCATTGATAATAAATTGGTAATTAGCTTGGTATCGGTTTAATATCAGCATCGCGTTTCGTATCGGCTCAGGATTCATGAAACCAGCCGCGGTCATTAGTGTGGTATTAGCTCACCTCAGCGAAGGAGGAACAATAAAGAGTGATTCGCCTGGTGATCCGCTTGGTGGTAGCTGGGTGTTAGTGTTCTGATTAGACTCCGTTTGGTATTAATATTAGAACTAGCTCCGGCCAAAAGACCCAACAGGAACAATCAGAGGAGGAAGAGTCTCTCGGGGGCCCACGGTGTCTGAGGTCCAGTCCACGGTGGCCGACTCCATGGCTCTGGCCCAAGGGGAGCAGAACAAGATGGCGGCAGGGCCTGGAGGAGGAGAGCAGCTCAGGACAGGGCACCAGGGGGCAGAGAGAGCTCTGCTCACCAGGGACAGGACAGAGACCCCAAAGGCACAGCCCAGGGACCCCCTCCTCCAGCCTCACCCCACCTGCTGCAGCCACCACCCAATGAGTCCATCCAAGTGGATTAATCCACTATGAGTCTACACCTCTCACAACCCCGTCATTTCACTCTGAATTTTCTTGCACAACTGAGCTTTTGGGGACACCTGCTGTCTAAGCCATCACCACCACTCTCTGGACCAGCTGACCCCCTGCCTAAGGTAAGGGCCACACAGGATCGGGGAGGGTGGACTCCCCCCGAGGGGCCGTCTCTTTGCTCCTTTTGCTGCTTGAGAGGTGAGTTCCTTCTGGGTGGTCCTTATTCCCCATTCCCAGTCTCTCGTTCCAACGAGACGCCCACGGATCCAACACAGTCTCACTTACCACGACCTTCTCCAGCCCCATCCATTTTTTTTTCCTGCAAATGCCACAATTTCATCCTTCTTTAGGGCTGAGTAATATTCCACTGTGAATATATATCTACACCACATTTTTTTCCTATCCATCCATCCATTGCTGGACACCCCTGATGGCTTCACAGAAAATTATGTGCCTGCGTGTGCTGAAGGACGAGGGTGTCCTGTATCTCTGCAGCTTCCTGTCCACCTACATATCCATCCGTCCACCTGTCACCTGTCTGTCTGTCGATCCCGCCAGCTGCCCGGGTCCACATTCCTTCCCACGTTCTGGTGACCACGTGCCATCGAGGGCTGGGGGATGTCCCCGCGACGGCTGACAAAGGGAGGGTGCCCTTAACTAGAGACAGCAGCCGCAGAAGAAGAAGAAGAGACTGGGGTCAGAGTGTCCGCGACCAGCCACCTCACTTCCTCCCCAGGGCTCCACTTCCTCCCGGAGCATCCAGCGGGGGGCCGGAGGGAGACCCTCCCAACCCACCCAATAGCCATGTCGCGTCTTTTCCCTGTGGACACCTGGGGGACAGCCAGACCTGGACCCCGAATCCTGCCCACTGGCTCTTGCATGAATCGCCAAATCCCCCCGAGATGGACTCTGACTCTCTGCAGCCAACCGGCCCGACCAACCCTGCAGACTGTCCGGTTTGGGGCACAAACCCCAGCCACCCGTGTCCCCGGCCCGGGGAGCCATTGCCCTGGGGAAGGCCGGTGGCTTCTCGGAGTGTCCCCCTGCCCCGCCCGGGGACAGTCTTTTCCCCCCGTCCTTCGTCCCCGGAGCAGATATATTTTCAGAAATATGTAAAGCGCAGCAGCAGCGCGGGGGGGGGGGGGGGGGGGGGGGGGGGACACGGAGAAGCACTTACGGGGCGGCTGTTAATCAATGCACTTAGGATGGGCTCTTACGGCGGAGAGGTGGCACCTAATAAATGGCTGTTGGTGCTGATTAAAGCCCGCGCTCCGCCGAGGCACTTAATCAGCCCTTCCCGAGCCCCAGCCCCGGGGGAGCCTGCCACCAACGCGACTCGTCACGGCAGCCTTGTGACAAGCCGTAAGAGGCCGAGCAGAAAATATGCCCGATGCAGCGTCGTCACGTTGTAATCAGAAGGTGTCTACTTTATGCGTGATTTGGGTTCCTGGACAATAAGGCCAGACGGGAGGCATTGGGCCGGGGACGCGGGGCGCAGGCTGGGGACCGGGTGCCCAGGGACGGTTTGGCTTTTCTGGGGGGAGAAGGAGGACGAGGCTCATTTGGGCCTCCCTGGAGGGCGGAGGCTGGACCAGGGTCCAGGGCTGAGCCCCCTCCAGGGCTCCAGGAGGCTCCTCCGGCCTCTCCAGCTCCTGGGCTCCAGGTGGCCCTGGGCTGGCCCCTCACTGCAGTCTCTGCCTCCGTCTCCACGGGGCTCCTCCTCTGGGTCTGTGTCCCCTCCTGTCTCTTGGGAGGACACGGCCATGGCACCGGGGGAGGACAAAGCAGCAGAGGCTGAAAACGTTTCCTAAGAATCTTGCATCGAAGGCCGAGCCTCCCATGTGGAGTCGAGGCCTTGCGGAGGCGCAGCTCGAGTTCTGGAGACCACAAGGTTTCGGGGGCCAGAGAACAGAAACAGAGAAGTCCCCTATGGGCACTTGGACGCTGCGGAAGGAGACCCCTGATCCACCCATGCCCGCGCCCTGCTCGTGCCATCCACAGCGCCGGGTCGCGGGCACTCAGTTGCGCAGTCGGCAACGTGGCCTGGTGCCCGGGGGGCTGCCGGCGGTGGGCACGCGCTGCACACCTGCAAAGCCGAGCTGCCCAGGGTCCTTTCTCCCAACCTGGTTCCACTCGGCTCCGAGGGAGCCGCTGACAGCCTCCAGGGGTGGCGCCGGGCGTCATAAACGGGGTCCCCACAGCGGGGTCCCCGGAGCGCGCCTGACGCAGACCGCGGGCGCCGGGGACTTTAGGACCCTCCTCCTGCGCGCAGAAGGGGATTTTACGACCGTGGAGCGTCCTAAAGGGATTCTGGGGGCCTGGTTGCAAGATCCTCATCCGCAGGGAACATCTGGGCGCCGTGGGTGCTGCTCCGCGACGGCCCGTGGCTGCGGCCTCGAAATCGCGTTTTTTTGCCTCTTAGTTTTGGTGACATTCAAGATGCAAACAAAATTCCCAGTCTCTTCCGGAGCCGTCTCTATCGCAGGCCAGGGACCTGGGGACACGTGTGAGGTCCACGGTTCCTCCCGGGCAGGGTGCTGGCGGGCCGCAGCACGTTGCTCAGGGCCTCCAACTGGCCATCCTCGGGCCTCAGCCTCCCAAGCGGCTGGGATGACAGGCACGCATCTACCTCTCTATAAGAAGACCTGGGTGAGGTGACCACTTGGATCCCTCCTCCCAGAGAAGAAACAGGAAATGTCCCTCCCTCGTGGATTGGGTGAGGTTAGAGGGCACGGAGGCTGGGGAGGCTGAGGCAGGAGGATGGCACGCGGGAGGCCAGCCTCAACGACGCCCTGAGTCCCTAAGCAACTCAGCAAGACGCTATCTCTAGATAAAATTTTTTTTTAAAAAGGGGCTGGGGGTATGACTCGGAGGTGAGGTTCCCCCCCCCCTGGGCTCCATCCACTTATCCATCCATTCACTTATCCATCCATCCACTTATCCACCCATCCACTTATCCACCCATCCACTTATCCATCATCCACTTATCCATCCATTCACTTATCCATCCATTCACTTATCCATGCATCCATCCACTTATCCACCCATCCACTTATCCATCCATTCACTTATCCATCCATTCACTTATCCATGCATCCATCCACTTATCCACCCATCCACTTATCCATCCATTCACTTATCCATGCATCCATCCACTTATCCATCCATCCACTTATCCATCCATCCACTTATCCATCCATTCACTTATCCATGCATCCATCCACTTATCCACCCATCCACTTATCCATCCATTCACTTATCCATGCATCCATCCACTTATCCACCCATCCACTTATCCATCCATCCACTTATCCATCCATCCACTTATCCATCCATCCACTTATCCATCATTCATCCACTTATCCATCCATCCACTTATCCATGCATCCATCCACTTATCCATCCATCCACTTATCCATCCATTCACTTATCCATCATTCATCCACTTATCCATCCATCCACTTATCCATGCATCCATCCACTTATCCATCCATCCACTTATCCATCCATTCACTTATCCATGCATCCATCCACTTATCCATCCATCCACTTATCCATCCATCCACTTATCCATCCATTCACTTATCCATCATTCATCCACTTATCCATCCATCCACTTATCCATCCATCCACTTATCCATCCATCCACTTATCCATCATTCATCCACTTATCCATCCATCCACTTATCCATCCATCCACTTATCCATGCATCCATCCACTTATCCATCCATCCACTTATCCATCCATCCACTTATCCATCATTCATCCACTTATCCATCCATCCACTTATCCATCCATCCACTTATCCATCCATCCACTTATCCATGCATCCATCCACTTATCCATCCATCCACTTATCCATCCATTCACTTATCCATCATTCATCCACTTATCCATCCATCCACTTATCCATGCATCCATCCACTTATCCATCCATCCACTTATCCATCCATCCACTTATCCATCCATTCACTTA
The DNA here is from genome assembly GCF_048772815.1 of Callospermophilus lateralis. Classification (NCBI taxonomy): domain Eukaryota; kingdom Metazoa; phylum Chordata; class Mammalia; order Rodentia; family Sciuridae; genus Callospermophilus; species Callospermophilus lateralis. The sequence goes on from NW_027515450.1 coordinate 37,033, forward strand.
TCCATCCATCCATCCACTTATCCACCCATCCACTTATCCATGCATCCATCCACTTATCCATCCACCCATCCACTTATCCACCCATCCACTTATCCACCCATCCATCCATCATCCGTCCATGTCCGGCCAGCCATCACCCACCCAGCCTGCTGTCCATGGTCTGTCCACCCTCCCGTCACTGGGGGTGAAGGAACACCAGCTGTGCGGGAGCTGGTCACCCTCTGGGGACAGGTCATCATGGTGGGAACCACATGTGCAAAGTGAACGAGGTGAAGCGGGTCAGGGCCACGTGGAGAAGCGTCCTCAGATGTCCTGTAAGAGAAGCAGGGCCACTGGGTCCCCTGCCAATCGGGTCACCCCAAAGAGAAAAAGCTGAGCTGCCCGTGGGGACGTCGTCCAGGTATTTGGGACCCAGCGTGGACCTTGTGCTGTGGGCCACCCAGCCTCAGGTCATCCCGGAGTTACTTCTCAACGGACTTCTGCCCAGGACCGCTTGGACATCGGTCACTTCCTGTGGGGGTGCCTCGCGGGTCCCCATCAGGAAGGTGACAAAACTGGGGAATCGCCTCACGCCGCTAAAGGACACCTGCTCACTGGCTTTCGAGTGCAGGCCAGTGCTAGGGACCCTCGGTCTGGTGGCCAGTTGCAGGCCCACAGGGCGGAGGTAGCCGCCGTTCGCTGTGTCCAGCTTGGAGCCCTCTCCACTGACCAAGTCCAGAGGACATGCCTTTTTTGCTCTCGGCTCCCCCATCCACCCAAAGCCAGTCCCGGCCGCCATGTTTGTTTGGCCCAAGGGGACCGATGGAAGCCACCCACCCAAGGGACGGCCACCTGGACCCCACGTGCCCAGGGCTGGGTTCCAAGAAGAGCGAGAGCGGAGGCCCCAGGTTGCGTTCTCGGGAGGTCGGGCAGATCTTGAGTCAAATAAGGGTCCGCGACCTGAGCCAAAGCCCCGTGAAGCCGTGACAGTGGATCTGGTGACTGACAACCTGCTGAGTGACGCGGGGAGGGTAGCATATACCCGGTGGACACACTGCTGCAAAGGACGACTCATGTCCCTGGCCCGTCCCGGTGGGAACTGCCTGGGCCTTTTATCAGGGTCCTCGGAAACGGAGCAAAGAGACAGTGAGACGCATTCCGTGATCTCCTTCCGGAATTTTCCGTCTGATGTCTTGGGACCCCTGTTGGCCTCGGGTCATTGAATGTCCAGCGAGTGAGACCACAGGTCCGAGGAGGGTCATGAGTTCCGCTTCCCCTGACGGTTCCTGAGTTGGAAGCCAAGAGGTTTCCGTCCCTGGGTCCTTTCTACTCTGTGCGTTCGCAACATTCTGGACCAGACCCACCTGCCTCCCGCCAACCTGGCTGACGCAGTCTACACTGCAAGGCCGATCCGTTCAGTCCACTCCGTGCGGGATGGCCAATCACATTCAGCCGGTCCACACTTGGATGGCCGATCCAGGTGACTCCGTCTACACTGTGTGACTCAGTCTGTGCTAGATGAGCAATCAGGTTAACTCAGTCTGCACGGCAGGACCAATGTGTTTCACTCAGTCTACACTGGGTGAATCAATCCACTTGATTCCATCTCTACGTGGGATCACCAAGCAAACTGTCTACACTGGGTGCCCAATCAGGTAGACTCGGTCTACACTGGGCAAACCGTTGGTTGACTCCGTCGACACTAGATGACCAATGAAGTTAGGTTGGTCTACACTGGATTATGAATCCATCCAAACCAGTTCCCACTGAATGACCAAGCAAATCAACTCCGATGACACTGAGTGAGCTATCAAGTCGCCTCCGTCTACACTGCAGGGACGATCTGGTCAACTCAGGGTCCTTTGGAGGACCCCTGCTCTTCCTCTGGGCCCCTAAGCCCACCTCTCCATGAGGTGTGACGTCCCGGGGTGACTTTGCATATGGCGCCGTGACTTTGAGAAATGCGTGGACCCGCGACCGCAGGGCGGAGTCTGGTCGTTTCCAGAAACGTCTGTCTCCACCCAAAATGAGCTTCTGACGTCGTGACTGTGCACTGACCTGTTGGGTCAAGGAGGCCAATGGGGAGGGAGGTGAGGTCATTTGAAGGACCGTCCACCTTTGGCCATCATGTCCTCGGCTCCAGTCCCCGGTGGGCGCCCCAGACGCCCTGCTCTGAGAGGGTTTCTAACAGGAACCCAGCGTCCGCCCTGGAGGGCAGAGGCTGGACCCGGGTCCCCGGCTGAGCCCCCTCCAGGGCTCCAGGGGGTCCTCCTGCCTCTCCAGCTCCTGGGCTCCAGGTGGCCCTGGGCTGGTGGCCCCTCACTGCAGTCCCTGCCTCCATCTCCACGGGGCTCCTCCTCTGGGTCTGTGTCCCCTCCTGTCTCTTGGGAGGACACGGCCATTGCATGAGGGCCCCCTGACCCAGGAGGAGCCCACCTCAGGACCCTGCACTAATGACCTCTGCAGAGACCCTGTGTCCACACCAGGCCCTGTTCTAAGGACCCAGGTGGCCCTGAATTGGGGACATTACAAAGCACAGAGCGAAGGCTATTTTCCAGGAGACCCGTGGTCAGGCGCTGACCTGCAGCGGAACTTTCTGGCAGCCGGGACGTTGCAGGCCAAGCCTGTCGGACCTTGGTTTCTCACCTGTCAATCACAGACCCTGCGATTGCCATGAGCCACTGGACGGGTCACCCTGCTGTCTGCCTGGTCACCCCGGGGACGTCCTGAAGTCTCTCCTGCCCCATGAAGACGCGGTCACTCTGAAGCTGCGGCAGCAGGTGCCGAATGTGATCCCCGGAGTCGCTCCCAGGGCCCACCTGGGTGCAGAGCCTGCGGCCACCTCCGTTCCCACTTCCTGTGGGGAGGGGAACTCGGGGTGAGCCCTGGTGGCTCCTCTTGTGAGGTGGCTTGGGGTCAGCAAGCCTCAGAGGCCACCAACCTGGCACTGAGCCCGCCCTGCGACCGGCCCGGAGCTGGGGGTGCAGCCGAGATGGCGCTGGAGGAACCACCTGCCAATCAAAGCCAGCAGGCGCCCCCAGGGCGGCTAAATAACAGGTCCAGCGCGGCCATAACCTGATTTTATGGGGCTGCGGAGCCGAACCGTAAATCTCACGGCCTCCCCGGGGCTGCAGCCGTTCCTGCACCTCCTCGTCGCTCCCGGGTCCCCGGAGCACTCGCTCCTGTCAGAACAGGCAAATCCAGAGGCCGAGACGGAATCCGTGGTGGCCAGGGCGTGGGGACGGGAAAGGGGACACCCCGCTGGCCTCCAACTTGTGGATCCTCCTGCCTCAGCCTCCCAAGCCCCTGGGGTGGCAGGTGTGCATCCCAGCGCCTGCGCCGTGGGGGTTCCAACAGAAGCTGCAGCGCCCCTTTCTCTGGGCGTATTTCGGGGCGCACTTGGCACCTTGAGCAATTGCCAGAGGATACAGAAGAGCACCCCCGCTCCGGGTCCGGAGCTGCTGCAGCCTTCTTGCTCCCATGAGGAGGGGGCCGCTGCTTGAGAATGGGCTTGCGGATTCGCATCCTGTTTACCCCCTTGACCGACCGCTTTTGGGGGTGCACGGCTCTGGCTTGGGATGCCGACCACGGCAATCCCCGAGGGGGACCCTCAGACGCTCGGCTCCTTTTTTACAACCACCTCTCACAGTCTCGTCTCTTGGTTTCCGTTGCGGATTTTTTTTTTTTTTCCACGAAGCCCAGATCCGACGCACACCGTTTTTTTTTTTTTTTTGAGGGCCATTAACGGAATTCCAGGTTTGCAGAACATCTTGACGGCTGCCTTGGCGGAGTGGTTGCCAGAGAAACGCTTCCCTGGGCCAGGCCAGCCGGTGTCACCTCACCCCGAGGATCCGGCCGGGGCTCGGCGTCTGAATCAAAACCAGACGCACACACACCAACACACACACACACACACACACACAGGGAAACAAAATGTCCTCTCCGGCTCCAGTTCAGCGCACAGTGGGCTTTGATCCTGGGGAGCCGGCTGTGGGGGGGGGACGGGGAGTGGGGCGACCCCAGGCCTGGGCTGTGTCCCTCCTGGACGGGGCGGGTTTGGTGAAGTGGCCGTCACTTCTGAGCTGATTGAACCTGAGGAGGGAAATGGGCCCCAGGGACCCCGCAAAACGGGGGGCTGTTATGCAAACAGCCTCAGGTTTGGGCCTTGTGCCAATTCGATTGAGTGCGTGTGAGTGTGTGTGAGCGTGGGTCCACGCGACGCCCCGAAAACCCACAGTGACCCAAGATTCGTCATCGTCACTGAGCCATTAGGAGCAAGGGGAAAAGAATCAAATGTAAATAAGGTCCCTTTAGGCCCCCGACGGGCCCCCACGAAGCCGCCGTTTTGCAGAGAATCATTCACGAATTTAAAAAGTCTGGGCTGCAGCTCGCCAGGGTCGGTTGCTCATTTGCGCACTGCCACGTTGCTAAGTAGCCACTAAAATCTCCCATCGCGGGAGGGGAATTGGAACCCACCCACCCAGGGGCTGGGGAGTCAGCTCAGCCGAGGCCCATGTAGAGGCCCGAGGCTACAGGTGGCCAAGGGTGCAGGGCGCATGTCGGCACAGGGGGCCCAGCCACCCAGAGCCGGTGACAGACGACTTCCCAAGATCCGTGTCCTTAAAATAGCAGCCCAAGTAGGGCACTGAGCAATTGGTGCCTCGAGGCTTCCCGGAACCGGAAATGGGGTGGTGGCCACGTAGTGTCCCTGCTGGTGCGCATTTCTGAACTGCGTGCCCAGTTTGGGGGACAAAAAAAAAAAAACCCAAAATCTAGGTCGGGGGTGTGCGTAATAACGCGCTCCGCACCGGTTCTGGTGGAATCTGTGCGCACCGAGCCTCTGAGCGCCTCGGGGCTGCGCATGCCCCGGCACGTCCCCAGCGCCACGTTGGGTAAAGCGCCTCAGGACCTTGGCGGAGCGGTTGCAGCCCAGCGCAGGGGCCCGCGCTATCACGCGGCCAGGTCCCTGTCACCAGTGGCCCTTGGAAGCCACCGTGAAATGGGAAGAAGTTTCTCCAAGGGGGGCGGCAGCCAGGATGCTGTCCCTTTTGCGCTCCCCCGGGGGGGGGGGGGTGGAGGAGGACTCTTTAAAAGACAGAAAGGGACAAGCATGCCCTGTCCACCCGGCTGTCCACCCCACGAGGGGACTGTGCGTCAAGTCGGGCCCTGGAGGAGCCGGAGCGAGGCCGGGATCCCCCACCCTGTGGCTGGCCAGGAAGCCGGCGCGGGCGGCCTCGGGTCTCGGGGCCTGGAGACGCCTGACAGGTTGACATGCTCGCCGCTGAGTGGAGGCGACGCGGCCTCGTCAGCCAGGGGACCCTGTTATCGGGCCTGGCACGCATCATGCCCCCAGCCCTTATGGGAAGTGATGAGCCCCGTTCGCTTCCAGCCAATTGGGTCTCGGTCGGTGCCGAGGAGGAGAAAGGAAGGAAGGAGCCCACGGGCCGCCAGCGCGCGCGCCCCTGTCCCCGTGGAAATGGTGGAAATGGAGAGCAAACTGCGGAGACCGGGCGCCCGGCTAATGGGCCCGCGTTTGGAACCGAGGCAGGAGGAGGGGGAAAGGGAAGCGTCCGGAGGGGCCACGGCGATGGCCTTCCGATGCCGCTCTCTGGGTGGCAGGGCCGTGCGCCAAGATGGGGCGCGCCTCCCGTGCGCCCCCCGCTGCAGAGCGCGCGGCTCCTAATGAGCCGCTTTTGCACACGGCGCGGCGCTGACCCGGCCTCGTCCTCCTCCTCCTCCTCCTCCTCCTCCTCCTCCTCCTCCTCCGCGCGGTGGAGGGAGGCCGTGGGGGTCGGAAGGCCATGTCCAGCCCCGGGCAGAAACGGGATCTGGCACCTTTCCTGCTGGATCCCCCATGGCACCCCCCCCACACCCCCTCAGCGCTTTGTTAATGGGCTCCAACGGGCCGTTTAACACCTGGACACTGGGGGCCCCTGCAGGAGGCAGGAAATGGTGCCGGGGACGCCGGACGGTCCCCAGCCCCGGAGCAGAGTGGCCGCGATGACAGCCCGGACAGGGGGCGGGTGGGCGCCTGGCCCACGTGGCCCTGCAGCAGAGAGGGACCCGGGGACACGGTGTCGGAAGAATTACCGGAGGGTTAAGCGGCTCAGGGCCGGCCTGTCGCCCGTGTCCCCGCAGACGGCCATCAATCAAGGTGGACGCAGCTCGCACCTGGGGAGGGGGACACGGAGAGAGGAGGGGCTGGGAGGCCTGGTCAGCGGGTTCAGGCCCCCGGGAGGGTCTCATGAGGGTGCCCAGAGGAGAGGGCAGGCCCTGTTGGGGGGGGCACTGGCAGGGCAGGGCCAGCGGGCAACACTGACCGGTGGCTGAAGGGGGGGACTCCAACACACAGAAGGGACCAGGCGCCCGGTTAGAAAGCAAAGGTCAGAACCAGGGAAAGGCCCCCAGCCCAGGAAGGGCCCCGAGCAGACAGGATGTGCACTGGGCAAGGTCCACCTGGGCACCCTGGGACCTGCGGGAGAGCTGCCCACTGTCCAAATGTCCATCTGCGCACCCTGGGGGACGGCAACAATGATGTGCACTGTCCAAATGTCCACCTTGGGACTCCTGGGGTCTGTAATATAGATGTCCACTGGGTAAATGTCCACCTGGGCACCCTGGAGCCTGCAGGACAGATGTCCACTGTCCAAATGTCCACCTGGGCATCCCTGAGGCCTGCAGGAGAGATTTCTGTGGTCTAAATGTCCACTTGGAGACCCCTAGGGCCTGCAAGAGAGGTGTCCACTGTCCAAATGTCCTCCTGGGCACCCTGGGGCCTGCAGGAGAGCTGTCCACTTTGTCAACGTCCACCTGGGACCTCCAGGTCTAAGGGGAGGTGCCCGTGTCCCCACTCTTCCCCTGGCCATCCCACAGCCCCCAGCGAGTGTCCCTTGCCCCAGGGGCCGGGCTGGCCAGCTGTCCATCTTCCCGGCCCGGCCGACCTGGGCCTCTGCCGGCGGAAACACCTGTGAGGGCCAGTGCCCGGGGCCAGCTGCGGCCGTGGAGCCTGGCCACTGGGGTCAGCGGGGCAGCAGGTGCGCCGGGGCCCGGCCTGGCGTCTGGGGCAGGGGCGGAGGGTCAGGGCGGCCAGGTGGCCCCCATTAGGGCGGGGACCGTCCGCTCCGGGGCCCCGTCAATTCCAGGCGCGGCCTTCAAAGCCCCCATTAGGGCGCCTGCTGGGGTCGCCTCGCGTCCTCGGAGCCGGCAGGTGGCCCGAGCCCGGCCCCAGGCGTCCCCCCCACGCCCCCCCGCCCCTGTCCTGCGGCCATTTCGGGGCCTCATTTCCATTTGGGAGACAGATAACTAGGAACACGTGGGGCGATGCATAGAGACGCCATTAAGGTCTGTTCTCCCCCTAAATTAGGGCAGGGGACGGCCAGGGGCTGCGGCCACCGATTAGCAGCGTGGCTGGCCTCCCCCTCCCTCTCCCTCCCTCCCTCCCTCCCTCTCTTTTTTTTTTTCCTTTTTTTTCCATCGGATGGAGTCTGGAGCGGAGAATCCCGTGTGTCCCCGGGGTTTGCATTGTTTAAAGAAAAAGGACAAAACAGTCTCCAGCGTGTGTCCGTTCCGGGGTGCGGGCTGCGGGGGTCCCCCGCCCCCCCCCCGGGGGGGACGATTAAAAACCCGGGAAGTTCATCCCCAGCGGCTCGGGAGGCTGAGGCAGGAGGATGGCGAGTTCAAAGCCAGCCTCAGCCAAAGCGAGGCCCTAAGCAGCTCAGGGAGACCCTGTCCCTAAATAAAACGCAAAATAGGGCTGGGGACGGGGCTCCGGGGTCGAGGGCCCCTGAGGTCAACCCCCCAGGTCCCCCCGTAAAAATAAAAGCCCCGGAAGCGCCCGCTGGGTTATGAAATGTGTGTCGGCTTGCAAAGGAGTCTGTCAACAGCCTCTACCAGCCGGAGGCTCTCTGGGGGGAGGACGGGAGGGTCCCTGGAAAGTGTCTGATGGTCATTTCCAAGCGAGGGACGTGCTAAGGACAGCAGGAACCTCGTTTAGGGCTCCCCCGGGGCAGCGGGGTAGAGTGAGGGGCATTGGTCCTCCTGGTCAGTCCTAGCGGGCTCTGCAGGGAGGGGAGGCTGCCCGGGTGCCAAGGACTACTGACCTTCAAGGTCACCCCGGCTTCCTGGACACTCGCGGAGCCGGTTTAGAATAAGCGACATGGACCTGGCTCTGGCCACGCACAGAACTGTCCCCTTTATCGAAAACGTGTCGGCTGCAGCCCTGGCCCCAGGACCTTGGCATGTGCTGTGTGTGGAGTCGGGTCTTTGCAGAGGGGACGGAGGTGCAGTGAGGTCCCCAGGGTGGCCCTGACCCAGCAGGACGAGGTCCTTGTAGAGGAGGACACAGAGGCACACAGAGGGACGGCCCCGGGAGGACGCAGGGAGAAGACGGCGGCTGCAAGCCCAGGGGAGAGAGAGGCCTCGGGAGGAGTCCGCCCTGCGCACCCTGGACCTCGGGCTGCAGCCTCCGGGGCTGAAGCAGTGGCTGACCCTGGACACCCAGGACTCAGGTACGTACAGAACTGTGGGTCCTCCAGATGGGGTCCTCTGCCCTGGCCACTTCTGGAAAGTCCCTGTGCCTGGAGACCAGAAATTTGACCAATGGCCCCCCCCTCTTCCTTCTTCCCTTTCTATCGGTCTATGCAACGGAATAGCACTCAGCCCCGAAAAAGGACCAAAGTCGGTCATCGGCGACGCCCGTAAACCCAGAACCCCTTTGTGTTCCGTGAAATGGGCCGGGCACGGCGGGTCGGATCTCGGGTGATTCCTGGAGTCCAGAAAGGCCAAATCCGGTGGGGGACACCTGTCTGGTTCCTGGGACCCCAGACGCATGGGCCGTGTCCTCTCCAGGGACGAGCCACCAAACAGCAGGAGGAAGGTGGTCGCCCTGCGTGGCGCGCGTGGTTGTCTCACTCTGGGCCACCCAAGGCCACCTGTCCCTTCTTCTTTCAGTCCAGTCCACCCCAGGTCCCCCACCGAGGCCCAGTGCCCAGCGTCTCCCGGGGTCAGACAATTCGGAAGGAGGATTTGGGCCCGTTCCTCTGACGCCGTAGGTTTCTGGGTCCCTGAGACGCGGCCTCCTCGGGAGCCAGCAGCGCGGACTCCGTGTGTGGGTTCTCGGCCTGCAGCCGGGTCGTAAAGGGAGGCTGGCGCAGCCCCCGCGGCCTCCAGAGCCCCTTTTGGAGAAGAAAAATCAAATAAAATAAAGTGCCGGGGCGGGGGGTGGGCAGAGAGGGGAGGCAGAGGCGGAGGGCCGGGGGCTGTGGGGTTTATGTCCTGACCGCGGCGGGCCAGGGCGGGCTCCGCCAGCCGTAGGTGTCTTATTAAAGCTCAGGCTCTGGAAACGCAGGGCGGGAAACGGCAGCGGGGCCAGCCCCAATTAAAACCATAAAAATCACGGCCGCCACGGAGCCAAGGGCTTGGCACAGCTGCCCGGGGCGGGGGGAGGCAGGGGAGGGAGGCTGGAGGAGGGAGGCTGGAGGCCCCGCAGGCTGGGCTCCGCCAAGGAACAAAGAAAGAGCAAGGAGTGGGTGGCGGGGCAGACGGGGCTCAGGGGACAAAGGTGGCCGGCCAGCGCAGCCCAAGATCCCGGAGCCAGGGCCCAGCTGGGGAGCAACCGGGTTCCATTAACCCCCCGACATGGCGCCGAGGTGGGCGGGGGGGTGTGGGGTGCAGCCGGACCCTGGGGCCTCTGCAGAGAGGACGGGGTGGGGACGGGGATGTGCTCCGCTGCCCTCCATCTCTGTCTCTCCGTCCATCTGTCCGTCCACCCACCAGGTACCCGTCTCGTGAAGCCTCCCAAATCCTTCAAAGCCAGGAAGCCGCTAGCCCTGGGGGCAGCGGGGACAGGGATGCGCGGCAGGTATAGATGACCTCGGAGCTCAGCAGGGCTGCGTGGCTTCGATTGAGCGCTCGTCCCGGCTCCGGGAGGCCCAGGGCTCCGAGCCCGGAGGCCGTCAATCAGGCGGGCAGCTTGCTGAAGGAGCCCACGTGGGGGCCACCTGGCGCTGGACCAGGAGGGGTCTGCGGGGGCCCCCGATGGTGGCCAGGAGCGTGCCCGGCAGGGGTCGAAGTCCACTGAGACCCTGAGGCGACCCTGGCCTGAAACCCAGCCTCACGTCTTCGCTGCCTGGTGATGGCACCACAGGGGCTCCGTCGGACATCGTCCCTCGTGCAGGGGACATCGTCCTCTGTGGCCTGCGTGCATCTGTCTACGGCTTTTGGATCGGTCAGCCTCGTTCCCGCGTTCCTTCCCTCCCCTTCGATCCCCGTCCTGGTCCCCTATTTCCATGTTTTCTCCCCCTTTGAGAACTTGCTCATTTCTCCCTCCCTTCTGCGGCCGAGAGACAACGTCCCGAGGTTGACGTTGGGAGTCCGGCTTCTTTCACTGACCGTGACGGTCTCCAGGTGTCTCCGCTGACCAGCGTGGTCCCCCTCTTTTTCTTGGCTGAGTAATACTCCACTGGGTATGAATAGCACGTTTTGTTCGTCCTATGGGGTCCTGGGGGGAGCGTCTCGCGGTCAGTGGAGCCGCGCTGGCCGTCCACGGCGGCTTCTCCTGCGGTCCCTGCGGTGACACTTGTCCTTGGTCTTGGTTTTCCCCGATGGTGATGTCAGGGTGGGTCTGAGGCGCTCTGGGTGGACAGGAGGCTCTGTGGACACTGGCTGCCCGTAGCCCCGTGGACATGGCTCAGCTGACACCTCTCCTTCCAACGCTCGTCCCCCCCAGTGGACCATCTCCAGCGCTCACCTGGGCGCCGCAGGACACCGCCATCAACCGTCCCAGGCCAGACCTGTCTCCAGTGATGGGGTCGTCACCTGCCTTTGCGCCCTTCTCTTGTCACTCAAGAAAACCCTGCCTGGGACCCGCCAGTCCCCAGGGCCGCGGTCACCTCTGAGCCACACCTCGGTCTCCATGTAGGAGCCACCGAGTCCCAGGGCCACTGGCCACCAAGGCGACAGGCAGGTCACTGCGGGTTTCTGGCTCCCGGGTGTCTGGACGCTAAGTCTCACCATCCGAAACCAAAAAGAGTCGACTGACCCTGGATCCTGGATCCAACCGCGTCTTTACCTACGTGTCACAGGAAAGCCACCGGGATCCGGGCCTCGCCAGTCGGTCCAGTGGTCACCGATCCTGAGGGACGGAGGAACCTTCTGGGTGTCGGGCTGCGCCACCGAGAACCCGTTGGTCCCACGGAAAATCCTTCCTCTGGGTTTTATTAAGTCGATACGCCTGGCCGCGGGGCGTCGGCTCACCGTATATTATATCATATTTCATTATGTTCTATTCTATTCTATTTTATTACACTTTATCATGTTTTTTTTTACTTTAGATTCTATTATATTTTATCATATTATACTTTATTGTATTATGTTATCCTTTAGATTTTGTTATATTTTATTATACTTAATCATATTTCATATTTTATTCTATTTCATTGTATCATATTACACTTGTTTATATTTTACCATATTATATTATACTTTATATTTTATTATATTATATTTTATTACACTTCATTATATTTTATTATATTTCACTGTATTTTATTCTATCATACTTTATATTTCATTATATTATATTATATGATATTATACGTCACTGTATTTTATTTTATTGTACTTTATATTTCATTATATTATATTATATGATATTATACGTCACTGTATTTTATTTTATTGTACTTTATATTCTATTATATCATATCATACTTTACATTTCATTATATCGTATTATATTATCGTTCTTTAGATTTCATTATATTATTTTATGTTTTAGATTTCATTATGTTTTACTGTATTATATTATATCACACTTTATTATATTATGCTTCTTTATATTTTATCATATTATATTATGATTCAAATCTCATCATATTCTGTATTTTATCATGTCATACTTTATATTTTGTTGTACGACGTCATCCTTCTTTCTATCCTGTCCCCATGATCACTGGATTTTATCAGATCGTATCTTTTTATATCTCACCATATTCCACTCATCCGCTCCCTCATGTCACCTGTGCGCATCATGTTGATCCAGCGACATCTTGTCCACCGTCACCTGGGCGTCCCCCACGTCCCCCACGTCCCCCACTCTCCGCCCTGCGGTAGGGAAGGCGCCTGCGCGTGGTGGCCCGCCCTCTCTGTCACGTTGTCATGTCGTGGTGTCGCGCTCTGTCATCGGCCTCCATTTTTCCCAGAACACGGGGTCCCTAAGCGCCTCCCTAAGCGGCTCCCGTGCAGACAGACGGATGTTCCATTCAGTCACCGCCCGGTTTGTTTGTGCGACGTCGTTTATTAGATATAAACGATGACCCCCCCCCCCCGGCTCTGGCGGCCACCCAGCGCTGCGTGGGCACACACGGAGGGTGGCCCGCCAAGAATGGCGGAAAGGGATGGTGACAAGAGCCTGGGCGTGGGTGACCCTCTCAGGCGTCCAACAGAAGCTGGACAGCCACAGCAGGAGCCCAGAGGGGTCCTGGGAGTCGGTGCGGTGACAAGGAGGCTCAGGTTTATGAAGCCTCTGCTCCACACCAGGCCCTGAGCGAGAGCCGCCATATGCATCCCGGTGAGGGGACAGCGGGGATAGGATCCATCGCCCTGAAAGCCAGACCCCGTGACCCAGCCCAGAGAGGGTCCCGCATGCCCACGGGCACGGAAATGGCCTTCACAGAAGCCCCAGCGTGGAAGCAGCTGGGAGGTCCCTGCACGGGATGGATACATGGAATGCGCTCCGTGGGTGCCATGGAATATTACTCAGTCCTGAAGAAGGAAGGGAATCCTGACACCCGCCTCCACGTGGGTGGAACAAGAGGATGTGGTTCTGAGCCACGAGGACAGACAGAATGTGACCCCGTGGACTCTGGCATGCATCTTGTTGCAGATTTAGAAGGGCGTTCTCCACTGGTTGGACTCCATGCTTCATGAGCCCCCGTCCGCCATGTTTTCCTGTGGGTTCCCCACAGCTGCCTGGATTCCGCACGCGCAGGGGGCTCTCTCAGAACTCACCTCCTACACAGGAACCGTCTCTTTCCTTTCTTCCCTGCACGTCTGTAGGACATTGGACGCCAGGACTTCTACTTGCACGATGACCCCAGTGTGCACAGCCCTCGGCCAATAAAACTTTATCGACAAACACAAGCCGGGGCCCAACGGGACCCGTGTGCGCCCAGCCTGTCCAGCCTAGCTGTGGGAAGAGACTGGCCGTCCTCAGCTGCCGTAGGAGGGCCCGCATCTGATCCCAGGGGACATGAGGGATGTCGGGGACATCTGTGGTTGTCACAAGTACAGAGGACATGTCAGGGACACCTGCTGGTGCAGCTCAGAGATGCTGTTCAATATGTGGCAATGCATAGGCCGGTCCACCAGGGAGACCCATGGACAGCCATCTGTCAATCACCCATCCATCCATCCTGCCTCTCTATCCATCTATCTGTCATCTACCCATTCTGTCTATCCATCTGTCAATCATCTATCTGTCATCTATCTATCATCTATCATCTATCCATCCTGTCTATCTATCTCTCTGTCATCTACCCATTCTGACTATCTACCTGTCAATCATCTATCTGTCATCAACTGATCCTGTCTGTCCATCTATCTCTCTGTCATCTACCCGTCCTGTCTGTCCAGGGGGCTCTCACACCCTGGGTGGGGCTGCTCCTGGCTCCTGGTGTGTGGGGCCCAGAGAGGCTGCTCCAGCTCCTGCAGCGCACAGCACAGCCCAGGGAGACCCTCCTCCTGAAGGTCCAGGGGGCGGAGGCTGAAAACCGTAGAAGATGGAAACCTGTCCACCCAGCTGCTGGCTCCCCGTGGGCCACGCTGCCCGGTGACCTTCTCTGGTCTCTGGCTCAGGTCCCCACCTGACTGTCTGGTGGCCAGGGACGCACATCAGCCCAGAGCCCGGGTTCCGGGCCCCACCAGGGGCTGCTGGGCCTGGGGTCTGGGGGACGCTGACCTGCAGGACCCCCCTGGACGGCTGGAGTGACTGGCCACCTGCAGGACCCCCCTGGACGGCTGGAGTGACTGGCCACGGGGCTGGGGTCATTGTGTGGGGACAAAGGGACCCTGGGGCTCTGCCCAGAGCGGCGGGGGAGGGGCGGCCCTGGGTCTTTCACATGCAAATGTCCCTCCTGCCCTGGACTCAGCTGCCCGTGACAAGCACAGAGGCCCCATGGCCAGGCCCCCGCGGAGGCTGAGAGGCCTCTTCACATAAGCAGGACCCATTTCCAATCAGTGACCCAGAGGTGGACTCCAGGCTCTGCAAGGGACAGAGAGCGTCTCCGGGAATGTCCAGGTGGACGCGGTCACGCTCCCTGGTACCCCGGGCAGCAGGCCAGGTGCACAGGACCATGGGCCCCCACGGCCTCCGGCTGGGCTAATCCCAGTGCACAACCTGAACCACCAGCCCAGAGACGGGCGGCACAGACTCCGAAACGAACCAGCGCAGGGTCCAGCTCGGTGATTTTATTTTATTTGGAACCGAAGATTGAATTGAGGGACACTCGACCCCCGAGCCCCGTCCCCAGCCCTATTTGGCATTTTATTGAGAGACAGGGTCTCCCTGAGCTGCTCAGGGCCTCGCTTTGGCGGGGGCTGGCCTCCAATTTGTGATCCTCCTGCCTCGGCCTCCGGAGCTGCTGGGATGACGTCCCGGGTGAGGACAGCCCTGGAGGTCACCTCAGACGCCCAGTGGGGCTGAGCAGGGCCTGCGGAGACCACAGAGCCCTTGACAGACAGCCCCGGGGGGCGGGCGCAGTGGCGCATGTTCGTCACCCCAGGTGCTCAGGAGGCTGAGGAGGGAGGATGGCAATTTGGAGGCCAGCCTCAGCAACTCGGGGAGGCCGTGTCTCAAAATACAAAAAATTAGAATGGCTGGGCAGGTGGGTCAGCGGTGGGCACCTTCTGGGTTCAATGTCCAGCACCCAAAAGAGCAAAAGACCGTGTAAAAAGAAGCGAGGCTCGCAGCGGGACAGCGGGGCGGCCATCGGCTGACCGGTCTATTCCAAAGCGAGGTCAAGTGCAGGGTCGGGGAGGCCGGGCCAGGGGTCATCCCTAACGACCCCGGGGGTCATGAACGGAGAGGGACCCGGCTCCGTCATGAGGAGAAGTGGCCACCAGGTCCCTGCGTTCCGGGGGACAGGATGACAGATGGCCCCGGAGAGCAATTAG
Source organism: Callospermophilus lateralis (assembly GCF_048772815.1). Classification (NCBI taxonomy): domain Eukaryota; kingdom Metazoa; phylum Chordata; class Mammalia; order Rodentia; family Sciuridae; genus Callospermophilus; species Callospermophilus lateralis. Next base: position 52,183 of record NW_027515450.1, read on the forward strand.
GAGGCCGCACTTCATCGCGCGCATCGACGTCCGTCCGCGGAGGACTCTGCCGCGCGGACACCTGATTAGCATCGACGGCGACGTCCAGCGGCTGCTGCAGATGGGCCTCCGGGAGGGCTGAGGCCACCAGGTGCAGCCGCAGAGGGGACCAGGGTCCTTCTCAGAGGGACACCGAGAGGCCCCCGCCCGTCCACCACGGAGGACCCAGGAGAAGGCGCCTCTGGGAACAGGAAGCGGCCTCAGCTGACCCCGAGTGAGGTGTCCAGGGGTGGAGCCCAGGGTGCTGGCCACGGAGCCCCGGCCCCGGCCCTTGTCTCACGGACGGAGCTGAGAAGGACCTTGTCCTATTGCTGAGGCCGGCCTCCAACTTGCCATCCTCCGGCCTCAGCCTCCTGAGCCGCTGGACTGACAGGCGTCCAGCACCGAGGCTGGCCTCCAATTTACCATCCTCCGTCCTCAGCCTCCTGAGCCGCTGGACTGACAGGCGTCCACCAACAAAACAGCAGCCTGATTCCAATAGTCCGCGGCCACTTGTAGAAGTGGGGGGACCCCGGTTCCCAGGGGACCCGTCGGGCCGGGCCACAGCATCATCCCCCTCCCGCCTGTCAAAGCAGCCGCCTCCTGTGAATCGCAGCGTCCCTGTCACCCAACAGGGCTGGGGGGGGACACACCGCCTCCCGAGGAGGGGACGAGTTCAAAGCGGAGACTCTATGAAAAATTCATCCCGCCACCAACAACCCGGCGACAAATCCCTCCAATTTGTCGCTGTCTGTTCCGCGTCTTCCTGTCGCCAAGCGCATCTCATCTCGGGCTCCGTCACACCCTGACAGGTTCCCGGGGACGGCGGGCGGAGGGCCCGGGCTCAGGGGTCTGCAGGCCCAGGGGGGCGTCGGAGGGACCAGAGGCGATCAGCCAGAGCTGGCCGGTGGTCAGCTGGTCCAGGGCTGGTCCCAATCAGATGCAGCCGGGGACATTTATTTTATTTTTATTTTTTTTACTGTGTACAGCAACAGGGTGTCCGAGCCTGGTTGGCAGCAGAACTTCCCGGCCTGGTGTGGCGTCCGGGGAGGGAAATAGTCTCACTTTGCAATTCAGAGGTGGCCCCGGTGCCTCGCTGGTTTGCGGTGTAGACGGATCTGATCTCGGGATTGTCGTTTACAGACAAGGTCTCGCTGCGTTTCTTAAGAACCGGCCAAAGGGCCGAGGCCTCCAACTTGCCATCCTCCTGCCTCGGCCTCCCCAGAGCTGGGATTTCAGCTGTTCACCCCACGGAGCTCTGAAACGGATCAGAGGCAGGAGAATTCCAAAGTCCGGGTACCGGGAAGTTCACCCGCCTATCCCTCCGGGCCGGTGAGGAAGTGTTTGCAGAAGGCTCATTAGCAGGGCCACAGAGGTGACCCGGGTGCATTGAGACAGGTCGGAGGTCACCTCCTGCAGCTCCACGCGGTGTTTACGTAATTCTTCCCGTTTATGGATACATTTTAAGCATTTTCATAAAGAAAAAAAATGTTTTTCAGACGATTTTAAACACCTGTTTGAATATTTTATTATTCAAATCGTCTGTTTTAAATATTTGAATATTTAAATACTTGAAAACGTCCGTTTTCGTAGATTAAATAAAACGACTCGTTTGGACAAACGCTGCGCCCAATCACCTGGTTTTTCAGAAAAAAATGACTCCGCCGACGAGATGCGGCAGAGAACAGCAAAGTCCCTCCTTGGGGCCACCTGCTGACCACCCAGGGACCCCGGGTCTTCAGTGGGCGCCTCCAGCTGCGGAAGACAGGCCCGAGGACGCGCATCTGGAAGGTTCTGTGCCGTCTCGGGTGGCTTGGAGGCCGGATTTGGAGGCCCGACTGATCCGCGTTTTACGAGTCGGAATTTTTAATACCGCCGGCTCCAGTCACCCTGCAGCCCCGAGGGTGGCCCGAGGTGCAGGAGTGCGCTCCTAAGAAGGGTGGCTTGGGACTCTGCGGCCGGGCCACAGGGGGAGGCTGCTGGGCCTCTGAATGTCCCTCCGCTGGACTGAAGCCCGGCTGGTCCCGGGGACACATCTCGACCCTCCAATCGCGGGCTCCAAGTCTGACAGCTGCTGCCTTTCACAGAGAAGGAGACGGACGCCCAGAGAGGTGCTGAGGCCTTGGTCAGACGCACAGCAAATGGACCCGCGTCTTCCGACCCTCTGTGGGAGTCCGCTTTCTGTGACTGCAGTCAAGGGCCTGAGGCCCGTCCTCTGTGGACAAAAGAGGCCTCCTTGGGCTCAGAGTTGCAGGGGTCTGAGGACCGTGGTGCCCGCGTTGCCCACCTACCCCACCAGGGCCACCTCTCTGAGTCCGGGGCATCTCAACACGTCTACACTGCCGCCCTCTTAGCCGAGTTATTCATTTATTTATTTTGGTACCGGGAATTGACCTCAGGGACCCTCGACCCCCGAGCCCCGTCCCCAGCCCTGTTTTGCATTTTATTGAGGGACAGGGTCTCCCTGAGCTGCTTAGGGCCTCCCTTTGGCGGAGGCTGGCTTTGAACTCTCCATCCTCCTGCCTCGGCCTCCTGAGCCGCTGGGATGAGAGGCATGGGCCATCTTATCTGAGAATGAGGGGTCACTTGCTGAGTGCACTCGGGGCTGCTGGAACAAAGACCCCCAGCCTGGGTGGTTGCAACTACAGAGGTCTATCTCCCCCAGTCTGGAGGCTGGAGGTCCGAGGTCCAGGGTGGGCAGGGCGGCCTCCTCCCGAGGCCTCTCCCCTGCGCTTGCAGCCGCCGTCTTCTCCCTGTGTCCTCCCGGGGCCGTCCCTCTGTGTGCGTCTGTGTCCTCCTCTCGTCCTCTACCAGGACCCCAGTCCTGCTGGGTCAGGGCCGCCCAGGGGACCTCACTGCAGCCCCATCCCCTCTGCAAAGAGCCATCTCCACACACACAGGCACGTCCCAAGGTCCTGGGGCCAGGGCTGCGGCAGAGGAATTTGGTGGCAGCGGCGGCGGTGAGCAGGGGCGCGGCGCTCTGATGGCCCAGGGCGCGGTCTTGGCGGGACGCGCGCGCGGCGCAGGATCAAAGGGCCCCGCCGCGGGATTGACAGGTGCCCAGGGCCCCCCGCGCCCCGCGTCGGCAGCCGGAGAGGCGGAGCGCAGCCGGGCGGGGGGCGCGCGGGGCCGGTTGCCGGGGCAACGCGGGGAGCCGCTGCGACACCCGGGGCCCCGCGCGCACGTGGGGTCCCATATTAATCAGCGCGCGGCGGCGCGGGGTCCAGACCCGGGCACTCGGGGCTGGCGCAGGGGGTCCCCGCTCGCATCTGCGCCGGATGCGTTTTGGGGGGAGGTGACGGGGGGGCGGGGGGGACCCGGTTGGAGACGCTCCAAGGGAAGCTGCTGCGGCTCTTTGGGGAATGGAGGCGTCTCCGAGTTGCGCTTTGAAATCTCTTTGAGGCTGCGAGGGTACCTGGACCCCGGTGATCTGTCCCTTCGGGGTGACGTCCCAGAGCGGGGCTGGCACCTGGCGAGGCCTCCCTCCTCCCCGCCTGCAGCTCCCCAAGGGTCCCTGGAAACGAGTGCGCAACATCTGCCTCTGTCCAGGATCGCAGGGTGCAGAAGCGCGCGAGCCCGTGCGCCCGTGGTGCGCTTTGGCCTCTGGAGGCGCCAACGGCAGAGTCCCTCAGGCCCCTGGAGTTTGGGAAGGAGACGCTCTTGGGGGTGGCTCCTGTTGGGGGCTTGGTGACCCCACATCCACAGGCACCAGGCCGTTCCAGGGTGCGCGGTGGAGCTCCCCGGCTCCCTGCAGGGCTCCCGGTGTGGGCACGGGCTTTCGGTTACTGTGATAAAACGCCGGAGGGAATCGTCTTACAGGATGCAAAGGTTCCTGGGCTCATGGATTCAGGGCCTCAGCCCCCGGAGTTGGAGGGTCTCCGTGTGGACGCTCTGCTCCTGGCACCTGGGACGGACCCGGGAGAGGAGGGCCCGGGGTCACCTCCAGTGACCTATTGCTGTCCCTGGTGCCCACAGACCTGTCCATCTGCGGGTGAAGGGGACAGGGACGGTCCCCAACCTTGGTGACTCTTTACTTTGCAGTGGTCTGAGCCCGGATTCCCAGCCCCGTTGGGATCTCCCCTTTCTGAGGCTGTTGGGCAGCTCGGGTCACGGGACGGGCACGTGGGGGACGATGTCGCCAACTGGGGCCGAGGTCCGTGTCCCCAGCACCTTGGCGCCCGGCCGGGCTGAGCCTCGATGTCCCTACGGGAGGCGTCTCTGGTGCACCTGGGCCTCTGCTCTCCCTGCCCCGGGGCTGGGTCATCAGGATGGCCCCCAGCTGGCACCTTGGGCAGCCGGTGACGCTGGCCTGGTCATCCGATGCTGCTGGACTCTTGCTAAGGAAATTGCGCACTTCGTCCGTCCCTCCCTGTACCCAAGGTCAGGCACATCCCCATCTGTCCGCGGCTTCTGCATTCGACAGCCGGTGCCCGGGCCTGGGGGACAGGATCCCGGGAGCAGACCAGGTCCCCGGGTGCAGGACACAGCTGGACACACCCAGGGTCCCTGGGTTCCGACTCTTAGAGGACTGCAGGGTTCTCTGGCTTTTTAAAAATTTTTTTTTCTTTCAATTTTGCACACCTGCCCAGAGCCTAGTACTGTCCAGCGGGCGGGCCGGACAGGGCAGTGAGTGGACGTTGGCGAGGACCCCAGGGCCGCTCGGTGGCTCGGAGTCTCCCCGTGGGAGGGGGCGCCGGGGCGCGGGGGATCTTGGAGATGGAGCTAATTACTTAATCACTTGCGTTTGTGAATCTCATTATCGGAAAAGGAATCGCGGGGCTGATCGAATTACGGATATTTATCGGCTAATGGCCCTGATTAACTGGCGACGGTCATCTGTCATCTCGAAAGCTTGATATTAACAGCATCAATCTCGCCCCCCCCCCCCAACCAGCGGCGCGAGATCAATCTGGGTCTACTTAAAGCGCGGGGTGGCGGGGGACCCAGGTGGCCGGGTCAGGGGACCTGGAGAGGACTCAGCTTCTCTCTTGCACCTGAAATCCTGACCACCACTCGCTGACTCTCTGTCCCATTCGGTGATGGGTCCTGCCAGGTACGGCCACCCTGATGCCCAGCTGCCAGAGGCCAGACCCACGCTGGGCCACCTGGCCTTGGACTGCCATCGTGCAACGCTGGGAGCCAAGTAAACACTTTTCTTCCTAACACGGCCACCCTCGAGTATTTTGTTGTAGCAACAGAAAATGGACCAACATCCACCGGTGGTGACCAAGGGTCTCAGATGAGCACCCTCCAGGGGGCCACGAGTCTTGGATGAGCAGGAACTGTCCCTTAGGGTCTTCTAGGCAAAGAGAGGTGGCGTTTCCCGTATGAATTTGCTTTCTTGCTTCCTTCCGACCCACACACCTCCCTGGAGACTCCCAAGTGTCCCCTGCATGAGAAACCCCACCCGCCCTCACCATTGAGAATCACTGTTTTAGCAAAAAAAAAAAATTTTAAAAATAGAATTATTTGGGGGAAAAAGTAGGATTATCTTCCTGTGTAACGTTACTACCTTTCGAAAATGCGTTAGTGAACTTTCCAACACTGTAACAAAATACCCGAAGGAATGAAGTTATAAAGACAAAAGGTTTGTTTGGGGCTGGGGAGGTTCTTCCAGGCTGAGCTCAGGGTGGCCCAGGTCACTGTGGGAGGGGGGTGAGGGGACAACGTTATGGTGGGAACCCACCGCGGAGCAAACTGCCCACCGGGAGGAAAGAAGAGGAAGAGGAAGATACCAGGGTCCCACAGTCCTCTTGCAGGCCACGCCCCCAAGGCTCTAAGAACCTCCCCCGAGGCCCCGCCTCTTAAAGGCTCCCGCACCTCTCAATGGCGCCACCTGGAGGCCAAACGGAACTTTGTGGGGAGACTGATGCGAACCGCATCCCATAACTCGGCCCGTGGTTGGGTGTCACCGCGGACCCCCTGCCTTGACCCCGAAGCACGGTTTTCTCTCTCCTCCACCTGGTGGACGGGCAGGGGGCTCTCGGGTCCCTCTGATAAGGACCCTGTCCTTGGGGGTCCTCCTGTCCTCCCAGGGGCTCTGGAGGCTGGTGCGGGAGGATGGCAAGTTGGAGGCCAGCCTCGGCCACGCGGCGAGGGTCCTGAGCAACTGGGCGGAAGCCTGTCTCTACATCAATCATGAACAGGGGCCGGGGACGTGGGAGCCGAGCCCGGGGGACTCCTGGCTGCGGGGCCTCTCTCTCTGCAGGACAGAAACTTGCGGATCAAACCGTCTTTTGACCCAGAACAAAGCCGCCTTCACACTGGGCTTCCCCGGCGGGTGGAGCGGCCGTCTGCATGCCAAAGAGGCCATGCAAATCAGGGCCAGCGGGAGGGGACGGGCTGCTCTGGCTGTCAGAAACCAGAAAGCCCCCAGCGCACGGTCCTGGGAGCTCAGAACCCCGCCACCCGGTCACCTGTCACTCTGGGACCAGGGCTGGTCACCACCCACGGCCTCAAGGGTCCTGCAAGGAGGAGCTGCCTCCTTCCTGCTCCCCTAAATGTCCCCATCTGGCTGCCCGCCCACCCTGGGGGACATTTAGGACATTTAGGGCCCCGAATGGGCACAGGTGTGGGGTCGGCGGGAACAATCCGAACAGTGTTGCTTCCCTCCTGGTTTTGCAGACAGAGGAAGGAGCCCGGCCTCAGAAAGCAGGTGTCCCCTCCAGGGCGGCTGGGCAGCTGAACAGAGCAAGGGTGGACATTTGGTTTCCATCTGAGTGACCTGGAAACATCCAGGTGCCCCTGGTGCCAAGCAACGGCGTCACGACCCCCAAGTTCCTCTGCCGCAGCCCTGGCCCCAGGACCTTGGGACGTGCTGTGGGTGGACACGGGTCTTGGCAGAGGGGATGGAGGTGCAGTGAGGTCCCCAGGGTGGCCCTGACCCAGCAGGACTGGGGTCCTCGTAGAGGACGAGAGGAGGACACAGAGGCACACAGAGGGACGGCCCCGGGAGGACACAGGGAGAAGACGGCGGCTGCAAGCGCAGGGGAGAGGGGGAGGCCGAGGCAGGAGGATCACAAGATGGAGGCCAGCCTCAGCCAAAGCGAGCACTAAGCAGCTCAGTGAGATGCTGTCTCTCAATAAAATCCAACACAGGGCGGGGGACGGGGCTCAGGGGTCGAGTGACCCCGAGTCCAGTCCCTGGTACCCACCGCCCCATAAAGGGAATGAGACCTGGAGGCAGTTTCCTGAGGCCATAAAAATGCAATCGCCCTGAAACCCGAGGCAAACAGAGGGACAGAGGGACCTCAGTGCCCCCCACCCCTCTCTGCAGACGTCACCCGCTGACTTAGACCCTCGGGTACGGAATCACCCCCAGGAGGACGATGGCTGACCCATGGACATGCCTTGGCAAAGCCCCACCCGGATCTCCTGAGACGCATGTCCACTATCTCCGTGACATCCAGGAAGGACACCTGCAGACGGACCACCGTGTCACAAGGACCCAGAGCGGTACAGACGACCATGCTGGGGACGTGGCTCCTGGGGAGTGAGGGGTGACATGCCTCCAGGGTCTTTGGAGATGTGGACCTGCTCCGAGACGGAGCTCAGGAGCTGTCTGTTTCCCAGGTGTAGACCAATAAGTGGATTAATCCACTTGGATGGACTCACTGGGTGTAGACTAATAAGTGGATTAATCCACTTGGATGGACTCACTTGGTGTAGACTAATAAGTGGATTAATCCACTTGGATGGACTCACTGGGTGTAGACTAATAAGTGGATTAATCCACTTGGATCAACTCACTGGGTGTAGACTAATAGTGGATTAATCCACTTGGATGGACTCACTGGGTGGTGACTGCAGCAGGTGGGGCGTGGCTGGAGGAGGGGGTCCCTGGGCTGTGCCTTGGGGGTCTCTGGCCTGTCCCTGGTGACAGAGCTCTCTCTGCTCCCTGGTGCCCTGTCCTGAGCTGCTCTCCTCCTCCAGGCCCTGCCGCCATCTTGTTCTGCTCCCCTTGGGCCAGAGCCATGGAGTCGGCCACCAGGGACTGGACCTCGGACACCGTGAGCCCCCGAGAGACTTTCCTGCCTCTAAGTTCTTCTTACGGGATGTTTGGGTCGCAGCATCCCAGAGTCGACTAAAATCCAAACTACTGCCACCTACATGGGGCATCTGTGGGACACTGTAGTGACTTGGATTGTATCACCCAAAAGGTGACCCCAGGACCCTTGCATGCAGTGGATGAAGAATCTTGAGATGAGGTCAGAGGAGGGGACACCGACCCAGAGGGGGAGCCCCGTGGGGACGGAGGCAGAGACCGGAGTGATGGCCGGCGTGGAATCACCAGGTCCCAGGTCCCAGTGACCCTACTAATGAGGACAGCAGCGTGCGGATGGCAGAGGGTGGCATTTCCAGGTTCAAACCCACCCAGGTCTGTCCAGACGAGTCCCACCCTCGGACTCAAATCCCTGGAGGGGTCCTCGGGCCATGGGAGGGGCAGCGGTCACTTGGCGTGAGGACTGAATGCAGGAGAAAGTCGGAGCCCAGCGCTGTCCCCTCCCCTCTCTCACCAGGACCGACTCAGTCCAGCCCCGATTTGCCTCGGGCAGCGAGTCCGCGTGGGTAACCGGGTCTTGGCCAGGGACCTCTCAGGGATGCCATTTCTGCCTCGCTGGAGAATTATGGGGTGAGAGTCCTGGTGGCCCGTCCCCTGCGAGGCCCCGGCTCTGATCTCCCGTGGACCTGTGCCCTGCTGAGCCGCAGACCTTGGCAGGAGTGGACACTCTTACGGGCACTGACCTAAGAGTCGTCCTCATTAAAGAAGATCCATCGTTGATGGCGGGGCGGGGCCCCGGTCCTGGCGGCCACTGCCCCGAGGAGGAATCAAAGGTGTCTTTTCCAAGCCCGATGGCGGCGTGCCTGTGTCCACAACACCTCGGGCTACTGCAGAGAACAGAGCCCTGTGGCCTCCGGGGTCCTGCACCCCAGCACCCAGGACCTCCTTCAGGTCAGTCGGGGAGCCTCCTCGACACTAAAGAACCGTCCCCAGACAGACGGTGGCGTCCAGTGTCCTTTTCTGGTGACAACAAAAGGATTGTGACCTGGAGTCACTCGGAAACCCCACAGGAGAGGAATCCTACAGGGCTCCGTCGCCCGCTGCCCTTCCTCGGGTCCAGTGAATTCCATCCGGTGAAGTCAGCGTCCACAGAGGACCCCACTGGCCATTCCACTGGATGGCTCCAAAATGGCGGCCCGCAATGGCAGCCCGAGTTGGGCTCCGGGGTCAGCGGAAGGTTCCGCGGAGAAGAGAGCCACAGGACAATGTCACAAACGGAATTCACAATGTGCAGACACCTGTGAGCTCTCGGGGCAGCACCACCCACCCAGATGCTGACCTTTCTTTCTTTTTCTAAAAAATAGATTTATTTATTTATTTATTCTTGTGCGTTGCTATGACAGAACAATCTGAGCCTGGGTGATTTATAAAGAACAAAAAAAAAAAAAATGGTTCCGTTTTTTTCTGGAGACCAGGAACTCCAAGATCAAGGGGCCAACATATTGGGTTCCCTGGTGTTGGGATTTCCAAGATGGCGCCCCGCTCCCGCATTGTTGGGGTACAGATCAGGGATGTCCCCTAAATGCTCATGAGCTGAGGGTCATGGCTACGGGATGGACAGGTCCTGGCCTTGGAGACCGTTGATGGACTCCCCCCGCACGGGTGGGAGGACATCTTGGGTTTCCCCAGGTCCTGAGCTTTCTCCGAGGCAGACAAATGATTTTTCTTGTCATATCACCGATGCTCCTGCGGTTCCAGAGATCCCCAAGGTCACCTTCCATTGCAAAAAAAGAAAAAAAATCTGCCTAGAAAGGCTCACAGAACTCACTTTTCCAGTTGCTTCTAGACTCAGGCTGCAGATTTTGCAGCAAAAAGACGCAGGTTGGAATCCCCCCGAAGCAAAAGCCCCCCCCCCCAGCTGGCTCTGCCTGGTGGCCTCCTGCCGACGACAGAGGACAGGATCGTCACCCAGGGAAGCTCCCGTGAGCTGGGTCTCCAGGGTTGTCAGTGGAGGTCAGCCACAAGGTCATGGTCATGGTCAGCAATTCATTAGTCAAAAATTCCCAGAGCCACAGGATGAGGACCCCACACGGGTGTTCGGGATCACGGGAGAAGCCGTCAGGGGGCGGGGAGGAGGGACATTTTTTTGCGCTGAGAGGGAGCGAAACGTGGGGTCAGGACTTTGGGGCCATGAGGCTCAGAGGATCCAAGATGGCGGCTCTGGAAGCTTTAGGTCCTGTTACGCCGTGGGGATGAGGACAATGGGTTTGTCCTTGTGCGTTGCTATGACACAACAATCTGAGCCTGGGTCTTTATAAAGAACAAAAAAAAAATGGTTCTGTTTAATTGGGAGACCAGGAATTCCAAGATCAAGGGGCCAACATATTGGGTTCCCCAGTGTTGGGATTTCCAAGATGGCGCCCTGTTGGGGTGTAGGTCAGGGATGTCCCCTAAATGCTCGTGGGCTGAAGGTCTGATCCACCCTGGTTTGGTGCCACTGGGACTTGGTGGAAAGCGTGCAAGGTGGGGGTCGAGCTGGAGGAAGCAGTTCCTGTGACTTTGAAGGCTATACCCTGTCCCTGGACCGTGCTCTCTCTCCCCCTCTCCCTCTCTCCCTCCCTCCACCTGCGTCCTCCACTCTGCACCCTACGGATCCCCGAGTCAGGGCACTAAGAATGAGGTGCCATCTGCAAAGCGGCTCGGAGCAGCAAGGGACCAGGTTCCGTTTGGGGTCTGAGCCTTGGAGGGGCCTTTAATGGGGTCAACTGGCTTCAAGGAACCGGGCTTCTGGGGGTGGAGGCTGGGCAGGGAGGCCGGGGGGGGGGGGGGCGTGAGCTGCTGCATCAAGGTGCGAGTTGGGCTGCAGACGCCCAGTTACCAAAGGGCCGGGCGGCTGGGCCAAGCGGGCGGAGGCCCTGGGGCTGGGCTGGGCACATTCCCGCGACTGGGGTTGGACCTGGGAGGTCCGGGAAGGACAGTGGGGGATCCTGTTTCACTGGCCTGTTGCAGAGGCTCACCGCAGGCCACTTGGCTCCCGGGGAAGATGTCACACCTTTGCTGGAAACTGGACTCGGCTCGGCCGCCCTCCTGCGGTTGGTCCGGCCCCCCCCCTCCCCGGGATTCCCGGCAAGTGGACGGCCAAGGCCTTTGGGGTCAGCCTGGTTCCTCTGCAGCTGGAGGTTAATGAAACGGCGGTGCAGGGCGGGCTCGGCGGGTAAGCTGGGCGCAGGACCGTGGCCGGGGAGGAGGGCGCCCACCCCCGTCTTGGAGAGGGACAGGAGATGGCTGGGTCTGCTCCCTGGGCCACCTCCCAGGTGCGTCCAGGGAGGGACAAGGCACAGACGGGACCGAGCGCTGGAAACAGGGAAGGCAGGGGGCTGGTTCCCAGCAGAGAACCCAAGGAAACCCTGGGCCCCAGAAGAACGGATCCCAGACTCCTCTGGCCTCTGGAGTTGGCCTCCGTGGAGGCTGCAGCCTCCATTCAGCCTCAGAGTGACCTGCGCTCCTAGGATTAACTCAGCCAGAGGAACGGATGGCTCTGCCAGTGCGCAGCTGAAGGACAGCTCCGTCCACCCACCCGTCCACCCATCCATCCACCCATCCATCCACCCACCCACCCAGCCACCCATCCATCCTGTTGGCTCCATTTTTTCTGGAGGACTCTAATACAAGGCCCAGCTAACCCTCTACCATTTCTGGACACCCAGAGCCAGGGGGACGTCCCATCCTCCTGTTGACCCCACCCCAGGCTCTCCATTTCCTCCAGAGCCCTCAGGGTCCAGCCAGACTTGCCTTGGGCTTCCTGTGAGCCACTTTCCCGCACTGTGACAACACACCAGTGAGGATCCACTTTACAGGATGATGAAGGTTCTTTAAAATCTAGGTTTCAGAGACGCCGGTCTCTGGTCACACGGGTTCCGTCTTTTCAGCTCCAAATGCTGGACGAGGAGTCCTCCAGAGTCAGTCCAGGGTCCTGAGATGGGCTCCTCCTGGGTCAGGGGGCCCTCATGCAATGGCCGTGTCCTCCCAAGAGACAGAGGAGGGGACAGAGACCCAGAGGAGGAGCCCCGTGGAGACGGAGGCAGGGACTGCAGTGAGGGGCCACCAGCCCAGGGCCAGCTGGAGCCCAGGAGCTGGAGAGGCAGGAGGAGCCCCCTGGAGCCCTGGAGGCGGCTGGACACCATTGCACATGATTGAACGGTAGCCCCAAGAGAGGTGTCCATGTCCTGAACCTAGAAGCCGTACATGGCCACTGTGGGGGAAGTTGGGTAAAGAATGTCTGTTTCGGGCTGGGCACAGTGCGCCCCTGTGACCCCCCGGGGACCTGGAGGCTGAGGCCGGAGGATGGCAAGTTGGAGGCCAACCTCAGCAACTGAGTGCGACCCTGTCTCAAAGTAAAGACACAAACGGGCCCGGGTGTGGCTCAGTGGTCAGCCGAGGACCCCACATGCATCTTCCAACACGTGAAAGTGTGTTTCCGACGGATGAACCCTGAGGCTAGACAGCCCCCAGGAGGCTCAGCGTCTGGGATCGGCCTCTTTTCTTGCAGAAGGGTCTCAGTATGAAACGTGCAGCGCGGGTTTTTGCACAGAATTTCAATCGGGCTCGTGTTTGTCGGGGGCCGTGCGGGGGGGTCGGGCCTGATGACTGATTGGGGGGGGGTCCCCTGTAGCGACCCAGAGAATGTCCTCGGAGCGGACCGAGGCGGGACGTGCCCGGCGAAACGCGCCCGCTCCGAGTGGCCCTGAGTTGCTTTATGCTACGGTGATGAAAAGGCTGAGTTTTGTGTCCTGCGATTTAAAAAAAAAAAAAAAATCAAAGGAACAGTGACGGGTGGAGTCACAGCCCGCGGAGGAGGCGGCTCAGCGCCCTGCACGCAGCCCTGGGGGGGAAAAATGACTGAACAGCGACAGCCAAGGAGCAGAGGAGCCGTGCACCGACCTCCTGGGCTCCGGTGGCGGGTGCATTTGATGGACAGGAGGCAGCTGTTTGCAGGGACTAGGTTTTTAGGGGCAGGAGAACCTCGTGCAATAAATGCCCTCAACAAAAATGGCCACAGGAACCTCATGTAGGCAGTGCCCCAAACCAACATGGAGGATGCTGGTGGCTGCGCTTTGGGCTAGATCAGGACGGGGTGGGGGTGATGGTGGGGGGCTCGGCTGGCTGCATTTTTTTTTTTTTTGAGAGGGGGGCAAATTGCAAGGGGAACAAGCCCTTGTTGGTCTCCGTGCCTTTGCACAGATGGTAGAGAAATTTGCATTTGACACTAAATCCCCTCAGTTGCTTAGGGTCTCACTAAGTTGCTGAGGCTGGCCTCCAACTTGCCATCCTCCTGCCTCAGCCTCCCCAACGTCTAGGATGGTGGGCGGGCGCCACCGCGCCTGGCTTCAAACAATTCCTGGGCACGTTAAGTGGAAATTAACCCTGGGACGCCGCCTCGTCGACACCCTGGCCGAGTGTGAGCCTTGAGCACTTTTTACCCACTCATAGCCCATGTCTCCCGTTCTCTTTTTCTAACCGTTTTACCCCCAGCTGCAGGATAAGCACAAAAATCTGGAACGGCTATTATGTATGTCTGCTCTTTAAAAAAAAAAAAAAAAAAAAAAGGTTACACTAAATCCCCAAATTGCTGATTGCACTTATTTTTTTTTTTTTTTTCCTCTAGAATCAATGTTTCCCAGTTCAGAGAAATAAACAGGAAAAGCATCTTTCAACTCCAAAGCAACGTGATCCCTTGCAAACAGGGTTATGTGCCAAGGGGGGCGATGATGGAGCTTCTCTGTGCAGAAGCCCCAGGGGCTGGTGTGGAGGGGGCTGAGGGAGGCCGGGGCTCCCAGGTGCAGCCCGGGAAGGGGACCAGGGTCCTTATAAGAGGGACCCCGAGAGCCCCCTGCCCTTCCACCATGGAGGACCCAGGAGAAGGCGCCTCTGGGGGCAGGAAGCAGCCTCAGCTGACCCCTGGCTGCCCCATCTGGACCTCGGGCTGCAGCTGCAGAGCTGGGAGCATCAGCTGTCAATCATTTAAGGGGCCCTAATGGACATCAGGAGGTACCAGACCCCTCCACTAGCCACGGGGCACAACCCCTTGATGTCGGCCGTGCCAGGGGCCCTCGGGTGGGTGCCCTTGGCAGTCGCACCCCCGAATCTGAAAGCCAAAGGGTGCAGCTCCATTCCTCTGGCCTCTCAACCTAAAAAGGGCCTGGTGATCCCGGAATTCCCTGAACCAATATGGCAGCCCCAACCTCACGTAATAAATGCCCCAACCCAACATGGCGGCAGGAACCTCACCAAATAGATGCCCCACACCAACATGGCGGCAGGAACCGCACGCAATCGATGCCCTGGACAAAAATGGCAGCAGGAACCTCACATAGCTGATGCCCAAAACCAACATGGCAGCTTGAGCCTCCTGCAACCACAAGAGTCAAGGGTGGTGTGTGGACCCCTCAGCCAGAGATGAGCAGGTGGGTGGAGACGGGTGCCACCCAGGGCTGCAGGAAACACACGGACAACCAGCATCTTGCGGGAGACGCTCCCCCTGGTTCCTCTACAGAAGGCAGGAAGGGCGGGGCGCGGGGGGTTCTGCAGGGAGAAGAGGAGTTTTCTGGCAGAGTCCAGAGGAGCAGCATTTGCCAATGCCTGCAGGTGTGGCTGTGGGGACCCCAGGAGAAGGTGAGGGTTCGGCAGGTGCCAGGGTGGTGGGAACTTTGCAAGACTCTAAAGCAATCCACCTGTCAATCACCCACCATCAGGGAGGGTGAAGGATAGACCAGCCTCCCCCTGATCCAGCCGCACCTGTGCCCCGTCCACCCCGCACCACCCAGGCTGACCCCCACCCCACGGGCTCCGGAGCCCTTCCGTCCCTTGTCCCTGGTTTTATGACATCTTCCTTTTAACGGTCTGCAACGTTATGAGAAGCGTAGATCACGCCCTGCGCCACTCCTCGGCTGACTCTGCGGGTCCCCAGGGGGTGAGCATCTCAGGACGCGTCTCTCTCTCTCTCTCTCTCTCTCTCTCTCTCTCTCTCTCTCTCCCCCTCTACCGGCCTTTGAGGGCCAAGATCCTCCCAAGTTTCTTATTTTCCCTCCAGAGCCCAACACTTGTCCCCAAATCTCTAGTCAGATGAAAGCCACCAAGTCCCCTTGTTCTCCTGTAACCTGTGCAACTGGACTAGCCCAACCTCTCGGGAGGTGTTTGTGGAAATTCAATGGAGTGGACTTCATCCTCCTCCTCCTCCTCCTCCTCCTCCTCCTCCTCACCAAACTAGACAGAACCTCCATCTTTGCCACAGATGGTCACGCCAATCTGTAGCTTCAAACCATCCATTTGTGACCTTTCGATCGGAAACATGGATTGGGGTGGATTCTTCTTCCAAGACGACGGTGGATGGCGGACACCCGCGTCCCTCTTCTGTAGGGAAATGGAAACTCCACACGCCCGCACCCCCCCCCCCGCCCCGGGCGGCGGCTAAAATGCAAAACACGCACAACTCCGAGTGCTGCGGGCGAGAAGACAGAGCCACTGGGCGGATTCTGGGTGCAAATCCAACATGGCGCACGTAGAACTGGAGAAGCCGGGGAACTGGGCATGAAGGTCAGCCTACACTTGCTGCTCCCGCTGGCCGTCCGACGGCTGGGTATGGGCCCAAGAGGAAGGGAAGCTGGAGGTCACAGATGACCCGTCCACGCTTGTTGATAGGGATTTTTCTTTATGATGGTTAAAAATGGGCGTGCGGCGACGTGGATCATTCACTGGGGGGCTGACCAAGGCCACACTGCGGTCCCACACACAAAGGAAGCAGAGACTGGAACACCCAGGTTTGTACCAGAGGGACGCACAATGGTCAGAGTGGGCATCCACGGGTCAACCTTCGGTGGTCCATGCGCGCGGGGTGGAATATTACGCAGCCATGAAAAGGAATCCATCTCGGCTGGTTGGCGCAGGGTAGGAGACCCTTGGAAACGGGATGCTCCAATCAGACACCAAAGGACACCCTCAACTTCATCTCGGTCACACTATCCGGATGGGGCAGATTCGGCGACGGAAAGCAGGTCTGCCCGACGTGGAGGGGGGGGGCTTGGCCGAGCCCCAGATCCCCCTGTGGTGCCCCCCACCCCAGTGCCTGGTGCGCTCCAAGGTCCTGCTCTGCTGGACACAGAGCGCAGCGGGGTCGCCCCTGCCCTCCGGCACGAGCTGAGCTGGATCCAGGGGGCCCCTTCCCACCCGGCTGGGAGGCTCTGGGAGGGACCAGTCCCTCTCTTTGATCCGGGAGCCCGGGGACCCCCATCTGCTCCCGGCAAGAGCCAATGAGACCCAGGCGCTTCCTGCAGCGCGACGCTGCCCTCAAGGGAGCCTGGAGCGCCCCCGTCCTGCAGCCCCCGTGCGCTCGCAGCGCCCCCCTGGGCGGAGCCTCCCCGGCTCCCTCCGGGGGCCTCAGTCCGTGAAAAAAAGGGAGGACAGAAACCAGATTCCCTTTTGCTCGTAAAGGGGGGGCTAATGGCGCTGTTAGGGCCGGGGGAAATGAAGTCCTTATGCAGCGGGTCCCCAGTCCCGGCCGCGCTGAGCCGGGCATCTGCTGCGCATTAGCACTCGGCCCGCTGCGCGGGGCGCGGGGGCGCGGGGTCCTGTTTCCATTCAGCGCCTCCAGGGGCCCCTTTGGGTCTGGGAGGTAGATCCAGGACCCGCAGCCGGAGCCCAGAGGAGGCACCTTGCAGGGCCTCGTCCCACGTGGAGGCCCCCCCGTCCATCTTAGCACGGTTGCTCTGGTTGGGGACTGCGCTAGGGGTGGACAGGGATGGTTTGGCTTTTCTGGGGGGAGAAGAAGGACGAGGATCATTTGGGCCTCCCTGGACGGTGGAGGCTGGACCTGGGTCCAGGGCTGAGCCCCCTCCAGGGCTCCAGGGGGCTCCTCCGGCCTCTCCAGCTCCTGGGCTCCAGCTGGCCCTGGGCTGGTGGCCCCTCACTGCAGTCTCTGCCTCCGTCTCCACGGGGCTCCTCCTCTGGGTCTGTGTCCCCTCCTCTGTCTCTTGGGAGGACACGGCCATTGCACGAGGGCCCCCTGACCCAGGAGGAGCCCATCTCAGGGTCCTTGTATGGGGATGGGGATACCAGAGACTGAAGTCAGGGCCCCTCGACCCCTGAGCCCCGTCCCCAGCCCCATTTTGCATTTTATTTAGGGACAGGGTCTCCCTGAGCTGCTCAGGGCCTCGCTTTGGCGGAGGCTGGGTTTGACCTCACGATCCTCCTGCCTCAGCCTCCCGAGCGGCTGGGATGACAGGCGTGAGCCACGGCGCCCGGGGTTAAGGTGTGGACTTCTGGCCACTGGTAACAGGCACTGACCCTGGAGCCCGGGAAGCCACCCTCCATGGCTGCTGGGATCCCATCTGCGGCTGTGGTCCGAGGTCCCCGCGGCCCAGCGTTTAGGGGTACGGATGGGCAGAGAAGGGAGGCCCAAGCCCCCGAGGTGGACGCCAGGTGCGCACCCATCCTGAAGGCCACCTCTTTCCAATCATGGTGGCCAGGACACGTCCCCTTGGTGGACGTCGTGGGATCAGACGTGACAGGACATCGGGACAGCAACTTGCAGCCTCTGCGGGGCCTCGGAGGCTCGGGGACACATGATTGTACCCAATGCATACGCAGAGGAGTGCACCTAATTGACACCTCTGTTTACAGCGCTAAGCGCCCCTGATCGTGTGCAGAGACAGACCCAGGCGCCCCCTGATCCCCGCTCCCCATGTCCCCAGCCTCTGCAGATCCCGGCCATTGTCACAGACCTGTGACAGTCCCCACCCTGACACCTACTGCGCTCACGGAAACGAGGGCCTCCTTTCTCATTAGGGTAGAAACGTAGAGGCCGGGCCTCCTTGACTCCTCTGCTGCCAAGTATTATTCAGAGGTGGAAGGATTGGGTCGTGAGAGGTGTAGACTCATAGTGGATTAATCCACTTGGATGGACTCACTGGGTGTAGACCAATACTGGATTAATCCACTTGGATGGACTCACTGGGTGGTGACTGCAGCAGGTGGGGTGTGGCTGGAGGAGGGGTCCCTGGGCTGTGCCTTGGGGGTCTCTGTCCTGTCCCTGGTGACAGAGCTCTCTCTGCTCCCTGGTGCCCTGTCCTGAGCTGCTCTCCTCCTCCAGGCCCTGCCGCCATTTTGTTCTGCCTCCCCTTGGGCCAGAGCCATGGAGTCGGCCACCAGGGACTGGACCTCGGACACCGTGAGCCCCCGAGAGACTCTTCCTCCTCCAGTTGTTCTTGTTGGGTCTTTTGGCTGATGAACGAACGAACAGATTGGGGTCCAGGCACCCGGGTGGACTATTACACAGCCATGAAAAGGAGTGGGGTTCTGACCCCTGTTACAACGTGGGTGGGCCTTGAGGACAGGACGCTGGGGGACAGAAGCCAGATGCAACAGCCACCTCCTGTGCGATTCGATTCGCATGGAAGGTCCAGAGTAGGGACTTGTGCCGAGGCAGAAAGGGGATTCATGGCTGGGGTTTAAGTACCAGTGGTCACCTGTGCATCCCCAGGGGCTGGGGAGGGGAGATGGGGAGTGAGTGCCAATGGGTAAGGGTCTCCTTTTGGGTCACAGAATGTTCCAGAACTAGGCGGAGGGGGTGCTTGGCATCATGCATGCACTAAATGCGCTTGGATCCTGATACCCTTACCCACAGTCCACGCTCCAATCAGCACCGGATCTAGATACCTCCACTGTCTGGGTGCAGGAGATACTGGTGCACCCGTGCTCCCCACAGCTCCAGTCCCAAAACCCGGGACGTAGAGGCCACCCGGGTGTCCCTTAAAGGGAATGTGACCTGGATTGTGCGATGGAATATAACTCAGCCCCAAAAAGGGGGAGACTCTGGCACAGGCAGGGACAGGAAGGAACTCCTGCTGCGTGACATACACCAATCACGACAGCGACGGACGTCATGGGATGGCACTTATGAGACCTGCCTAGGGCGGCCACCCAGCCTAGGAGACAGGAAGTAGAATGGCTGGCGACAGCAGGTAAGGGTGAGGGTCTCACTGAGTTGCTTAGGACCTCGCCAAGTTGCTAAGGCTGGCCTCCCACTTGCCATCCTCTTGCTTCCGCCTCCTCAGCCGATGGAGTGACAGGAATGGGGCACGGCTGGGACCAACCCCCTTGCACAGTGCGCTGCCCAGCAACGGGCCCGGTGCCCCCCAGTCAAACCTGGTGGTGGCTCCTTGAGCGCCTCTGCTCTTTGTCCCGACCTTGTCCCCCGACCTTGTCCCCCGTCCTGGGCCCCTCTTAACATTTTTCCCATCGTGGGATCAAATGGGGGGGAATTTTCTTCCCAGGGTTTTTACGAGTGGGATTAGGGTTTACGAGGCTCCCCTCTCCTTCCCGCCCGGCTCTTCTAGAAAGTATTTCCGCCGCAGAAGCCATCCTTGGCTTCGGTCCTTGGTATTTTTTTTCCCTGTTAATTTACTTGATATGCGCGGGAGCGCCTCCAACTCCGGGTCGTTTCTATTTTAATTTGAATTTTGCCTCCAGGCATCATGGGAGACCCAGGGCTGCTCCTGGGGCGCAGAGAAGGTGGGAGCCGGGAGGAGGGGGTGAGGGGTGCGGGGTGGGCGGGGGGGAGCAGAGAGACGGGCAAGGCTACTTACTGGGGCCCTGGGGGTGGGCCCACCAGGAAAATCTGTCCCTGTCAAGATTTTAATGCGACCAAATCCTAACAGCCGTAACCGTGTGTGCATATATGAACCACAGAGCCATGGGCCCCACCTGTGCAATTATGATGCACCAACAGAAACACGGAAAGAACTAGACGACAGCCCCAGAGAATGAGGCGGCGGCTCCACCAGGCTGTGTTCATCAGCTCTCCGATACTGTGACAGAACACCTGAGGGCGTCCACTGGAGGGAAGAAAGGTTTGTTTGGGCTTCGGATGTTCCTGTCCCTGCTCACCTGGCTCTGTGGCTTTGGGCCTGTAGTGACACACTGCATATGGCGGGACCCTGGGGTGCAGGAGGTCAGGTGACCCGGAAGGAAAAGAGAGAGGCAGGAAGAATGCAGTTTCCACCATCCCCTTCCAGGCCACACCCCCAGTGACCTCACTTCCTCTCCCTAGGCTCCACTTCTTAAAGGGCCCGTAACCTCCCAGTCACACCAAGGGACGCTACAGCGTAGACCATGTCCACTGGTTGCCTCAAACGGACCACGGGCTCTGCTCCATGGTCAAGTCCGGGTGAGCACTGTCTCCGGAGTGCGGCTTCTGCCCCTCCGGCAGGAGGAGGACTCTGAGACCGAGCACCCACAGGCTTGGCCTCATCCCGGGACTCCACTGACAGCCTCCAGTGGTTCAACCTGGTGGGCATTGCTAGCCAGAGGGGGTTCGGGCATGGAGTGGCTCATAATGGATCCTTGAAGTGCCACGGGATGGTATTGGGAGGTGAGGGACTTAAGACGGAATTCAATGAGGCCACGAGGGTACCCCCTCCCCCATGATGGGATCAGTGTCTCCACAGAACAGAAACGGAGGCCGGACTCCCTGCCCTTCCCCATGGAGGACCCAGGAGAAGACTTCTCTGGGAGCAGAAAGCAGCCTCAGCTGACCCGGGGCTGCCCCGCCTGGACCTGGGGCTGCAGCCCAGAGCTGGGGCCCTGGGGCCTGTTGTGCTCTGTAACCTGCCCGGGCTGCGGGGCATTTGTTACAGTCCCGCCAAGCGGGCGGGCGGGGGCTCCCGCTGCCTGTTAGCCCCAACCCGGGGCTCAGCCTGCGTCCTCCCCACCTGCGTCAGGTCCCCAAGTGCCAGGCCGTCTGCGTCTCCCGGAGGCCCCGCCACCCGAGTGGAAGGTGGCTCGTCTTTTTTTCTGTTCTTTTTTTTCTTTTTTCTTTTTTTTTTTTAAATGCTACCGTCGACTCAATTAAAATCGAGTCAGGCTGACATCTTGCAGAATGCAGCCTGATCAAAGTCCCCCGTGCCCACACCGCGTGCGACATGAAAACAGCGTGTTTGGTGGCACGCCTGACACGCGGGAACAGGTCAGGTAATTACGGGGAGATCTGTGATGAATCGGCGGCGATCGCTGCTCCTGTCCCCCATTATCACAAGCCGTCAAACGCCGCAGCCCGGCGCCCCCCCAGCTCCTGACGGGTGCCGGGCCCCGGTGACACGCGCCCTCCGTGATACAGATGGTATCTCCGGAGTGACTGAATTAATGTGACAGTCAGGAGGTGCAGGGGGGTACCCGGCTCCCGCTCAATTCCGGTTTTTTTAATTGCACCGAGATGGAGGAGCTGGGTGCTTCTTTTTTATTATTATTATTATTATTATTATTTTGTTTTTCTCTCCTTTTTTTATTTTATTTTTTTATTTTTGCAAAGCTGGGTGCTCCTGTCGGGAGGTGCCCCTGCTCCGGGTCTGAGCAGACGGAGGAGAGACGCGCGCAGGCAGACAGACGCACCCTGTGCCGAGCATAATAATTGCATATGCACAAAGACGCTGGGTGGCTGTTTTAGCATCTGCATGGTAATTGCTTTGCTGCAAAATTCGCCCCCCCCCCCTCCTCTCTCTCTCTCTCTCTCTCTCTCTCTCTCTCTCTGTTGCAAGCCTCTGCCTGCTGCACGGGTAGCGCACTGCGCTCATTAGGATGGCGAAGGAATGCACCCTCGTCCGGGCCTTGATGTGTGGATTCCATTAATCCAATGGCGAGACCCATGCATGGAGGGGGGCCCAGGGTGCAGCCCGGGAGTCCCTCTCGGGGCGGATGTATTTTTTTATTATGATGATTATATATTTTTTTTTTCTTTCCTGCCTTGCTATAACGTGATAATTGGCTTAATTCCACCCTCTCTCTCTCTGTCTCTCTCTCTCTGTCTCTCTCTCTCCCTGGCAAACTAATTACGGCTTTTTTACATTAAACTCTAATAGATTTCAATTTATCTCCTCTAAATTATTATCCCAGGGACCACAGGGAGAAAGGAGGCGCGCGGGCGTCGTAGCAGCAGAACGCGGCGCGCACTGACTACAGGTCTCACTGCGCAGCCGCGGGTGTGTGTGTGTGTGGGGGGGGGGAGGTGGGGCAGGTGTCTGCGCGCATGCGTAAACCCCTGAGCCTGGGATTCGCTCTGAAGCGTGCGAAGACGCACCCTAAACCCCAGGTGGCTGCGCACTGCCCCACAGGGCCAGGACAGACCCCAGGGCCTGGGACGGGCCTCCCCGGGGCGTTATCTGTCCCTCAGGGGCCCAGGGACAGGGGCTGCCTGGCAAAAAGCCGAACCAGTGCGCAGGTGGCAGGGGAGAGGCTGAGTGTGACCATTTTTTTATTTTTATTTTTATTTTTTTTCTGGTACCAGGGATTGAACCCAAGCAGAGCCAGGGAACCGCATCCCCAGCCCTTTATTATTATTATTATTATTATTATTATTATTGTTGTTGTTGTTGTTGTTTTGGGGAAGGGTCTCATTAAGTTGCTGAGGGCCTCCATAAATTGCTGAGGCTGGCCTCTGACTCGCGATCCTCCTGCCTCGGCCTCCACAGCCCCTGGGAGGCCAGACGTGCACCAGGGCACCTGGAAATGCTGCGTGGAATAGAAATCGCTGCGGCCCGCTGTCCCTCCTGGGCCGAGGGACACCGGGACTCGTTCCCTTCTCTATTTCCTCTTGGTCCCCCCCCCCCCCGCCTCCCTCTGAGGCCCCCTGCCCGGCCTCTGGTAACCCGCGTCTCCCCCTGGGGCTGGTCCGAGGTCACCTTGCTGCGATGCCACCTCACAGCTGCGGGGACTTGTCTCTCGGCACCTGGTTTCTTTCGCTGGACATAATGACCCCGTGTTCTTGGTCCCTGTTGTCACAAATGACAGAAATCCACTTTTTTTTTTTTTTTTCTAAACCTGTGCGTCCTTCTTCACCCAAGTCACCAGCGACGACGTCCTGTCCATCACAGGTAATGATGTGACAAGAGCCCGGTGAGCCCCCCTGACCCGGGCCCAGCCTTCAACATCTCAGCCTCCGGCTTCAAACACCTTCAGGACTCCGTTGGCAGCAAATGTGGCGGCTCCCTGCCCGTCACCTGCAGATTCATTTTCTGATTTGAACCAAGGATGGAACCAGGGCTGGTTAACCTCCCAGCCGCGGCCCCCGCCTTTTTTATTTTTCTTTTTTAAATTGGGAGACCAAGTCTCACTGAGCGGATTTGCAGCCTCCCTACGGTGCTCAGGCTGGCCTCCAACCTCCCATCCTCCTGCCTCAGCCTCCCGAGGCACTGGAAATGGGTTGGGTTACCCAGGTCTGATGGAGCAACTTCGTGGCGATATCAGAAAAGGAAAATGACAATTTGGGGACATCCCAGATGCCTCGGATGGATAAGTGAGTGTGTAGGCCTTCCCCGTCCTGGAGGCTGGAGGTCCGCCAAGACCCGTCTCCACTTAGAGGCACGTCCCAAGGTCCTGGGGCCAGGGCTGCAGCCGAGAAATTTGGGGAGCAGCATCCCGTCCGTGACACGTGGGCACAGAGACTGCGATTGCCAGGTTGGGAGACCCTTCACTAACTCCGGGGTCAAGACTGCGTGGCCAGCCGGACACAAGGAAGAGGAGGAGAGAATATGGACGAGTGCTTGTTCTCCCCGGAAGTGAGCTGCAGTTGCTCATTTAAATCTTAAACAAAGGGGAGCCGATCTTACCAATAAAACAGCTTGGGGGAGTCACCGGCCTCCACCGTGGAGGCCGCTCTTGGGTCTTGGGTGGCCTTGTGCGGACCCCTGTGGCTCCGTCCCCTGGGGTCCCTGTGGGCCCCGTCTCTCTGCACCATTTGCAAGACCCTCACCGAGTCTGGGGACAGAACGGCTCCCAGGGCCTGGGGAGGCTTTATAGGGAGGCCCAGGGAGGAGGGAGCCCAGGAGGTCGGTCCTGCAAACGGTTCTGCTCCAGAGCGGGGCGCGCAATCCAGACGGGCCCCGGGAAGGCCATGCGCTGCCCTGGACCCATCTGCAGAGGCCCCAAGTCAAGTGGTGTCCCTTCCCATGCGTCCCCTGCCACCCACCCAGGCAGAGGCGAGGATCCTGTGGGTGATGGAGGCGGAAGGAGCCCGGGCAGATTGGCGCAGAGATGCTCCAGGACCCGGGCGGACGAGCCCGTCACTGCCTCGGCCCTAAGGGCTCCCCTGGCCCTGCCTGGTGCCGCTGCGTCCACCGGGACTCAGGCTCTCCCGGGGAGGCTGGGAACGGAGGCCAGGACCAGACAGGTGACATGGTGCTGCTTAGCCGGGCCAGGTGCTGGGGGTGCAGGCAGAGGGCGGGACAAGCGGGGACAGGAGGTGACCATCAGGGGCCGTGGAGACAGGGCCAGCTGCCGGCGGCGGGCTCCAGGGTCTGGAGACGCCTTTGGCCTCCAAAAGGAGAGGACATGCCCCGTGTGCGTGCTGCGTGCTGCGTGCGTGGGCGGGGAGGCTACCCTTTGTGCGTGCATGAGATGCGTGCCCCTCGTGGCTGTTGACGCGGTCACCCACAGCGAGCCGGGTGCACCCGGAAGGGCTCGTATACATAAGGCGCATCATGTATGCAGAAACGCAACAGGCGCTTTTCTGTGGTCCCTGGGTTTCTGCGGGAGACTGTCCAGGGTCCCTAATGGGGATCATGTTGGTGTCCACGGCGCGCATGCGCTACGTGGACCTGGGCGCGCTTGGATGGTGCGGATGCTGGGTGCACCTGGGTGTGGCCTCCGCCCATCGGCTGCGCTGGCCCCGGGCTCCCGGAGGCCAGGGTCTCCTTCCAGATAGAAGCTTGGAGAACCTGCGCTCGGGGCCGTGGGTCCTCGGGTGGGCGCTGCGCTCGGGTGTGCTGCACGGGGAGGCCGGAGGTGGGAGGCTGTGTGTTGCCCGGTGTGTGCAGCAGAGCCTGCATCTCTGCTCAGCCTCCTCTGTCCCACCGTGTCCCCTGACCTGCAAGGCTTTGATTTTACTGAAAGGCTCCGTGTCCCACAAGGAGGTCACAAAACAGTGGGTTGTTTCGTCCTTAATGCACACGGGGGCTGCGAGGGCACCGGCCATCACTTGTGTGTCTGGTACCGACTGGGGTCACCCCGAGGAGATTTCGTGTGGGGGCTGCAGATGTCTTCAAGCGGGGGGGGGGGGGGGGGCGTGGCTCTTTGCCTCACAGCACAGAGAGGGTGCCACTGCCCCGGACATCAGCATGAAAGAATCAGCAGGCGCCCCCTCGGGGCCTGTCCACTCAGTCCACTGCAGGAAGGACTGAGCCCAGAGACCTTGCCTGGGTCCTGCATGACCACCCCTCTGTCCTCCTTGGGGTGGACACAGGACCCTCAAGTCCCTGCCAGACCCAGGGAGAGGCCCTGGGTCTGGCAGGGACTTGGAGGACCGGGGCTGCGGGGTGCTGGGGACACCGAGGCCCTGATCATCCTTCTGTGTCCGCATCAGAGGAGCCGAGGCCACCTCCCGGGGCGCCCGGCTGCCTCCCGAGGCCACCTCTCCCCGTGCCGCCCGCTGCTGCGTCCTCCGTTTCTCGCGGAGGCCGGGCCTCCCGCCTGGTGAGGCCTCATTATCTCGGTGGCAGCGGGAGCGCGCGGCCCCGGCATAATCAAAGCCTGGGGCAGCGGATTAATTGTCCTCTTCCGCGTCGCGATGAAATTTTAAAAAGCTCCGCGGAGCAGAAAAGGCGGGCAGCTGGGGGCGGGGGGGGGGGGGCGGACATGTGCTGCGACATCTGTTGACGACGTTTCAATCGGAACCGCGACCAGCAGGAGCGCGGGGCGGCGGGGACCGTCCCTGCCAACGCCACCAGGACGAGGAGCGGAGAGGAGGACCCGCCTCTCCTAGTGGCCCACACGCCCGAGTTCCCGGGGGACTCCCCAGAGGACCGCGGGGACAGGAGGGGGACCTGGGCGTGCAACACGTGGCTGGCGGGGAGCGGGACCCACCTGTTACCTGCGAGGACCGGCCACCGGCCTCTGGCCCCTCTTGCTGCCCCGACGGGTGACCAGACCCGAGCGGTTTGCAGAGGGGACCCTGGCACCATCTGAGTGACCCATGCAGACAAGCGGGTTCCTGGACGGCTCTCCCCGGGGGGCAAAAGCAGACCGTGATGTCCCCGAGACAGAGCGGGTGGACTTCGGGTTGCAATGTCACCAGGGTCCCTGCACTGCCCGCTGGACGCCGTGGGTGCTTGCAGATGCACGTTGGCTTTGAACCCTCTGAAGCAACACGGGGGACCCCGTGAGACCCCCAACCCAGAAAGAGGGCTTCGAAGGACCATCCGGACGTCCAGGTGGAATGCCTCCAAACTGGGCCTCCCCTGTAGTGTGGCATCGTCTGGAAATGTCACTCGGAGCCAGGCTGCCCGCGTCCCCATCCCAACACGCGCAGCAGTGACCCAACGGCAGAATGGTCCTGTGGTCGATGAGTCCACGCATGCCCTCGGCGGAGGACAGCGGTCATCCCGGCAGCTCGGGAGGCTGAGGCAGGAGGATGGCAAGTTGGAGGCCGGCCTCGGCAAGACCCTGCATCCCATATAGAAAGGGCTCGGGATGTGGCTCCGGGGTTAAGCGCCCCCCGGGTCAAGATCCCTGGTAGGAAAAACAAAGTTTATTAAAATTAAAAGCCGACAGTTCAGGACCCTCTTCCCACGGTGCTGGCAGGGCCTGGGGTGGTCACTTGTCCAGGGGACCCCGGGAGAACTCGTGGTGAGGAAGCCGGTTCCTCTCTGCAGGCAGCCCCCGGCAGGTCAGAGGCGGGATCCGCGTTCACCTAATGCCCTCTGCTGGGAACTTCCAGTAGCTTCTGCCCCGGGCTGTGGCGTCCCGCCCACCCTGGGG
>NW_027515451.1:0-78958 GCF_048772815.1 Callospermophilus lateralis
GTCTGAATTTTTAGGTTTCACTCTGTTTTCTCCTATATAGATAGATGTGTGGGAACTCTAAATGAAACACGGTTTGTGCTAGCTCTTGGGAAAATTGACAAAATAAAGTAGTTCTAAGTTCTGTCTCTATGGTTTGTTTCCTCTTGAAGCAGCCCTAAACGGAGACTGCCTAAAGACATTTTCATTGGAAAGGTGTGCCAAGCGTCCAAAAGTACTGGTTTTCTGAAATCTCGGCAAACATTTTTTCACCCAATCTTGATGAGACTTTGTGGTAATGATCAGTTCACTAAGCCCACTTGGCTGCCCAATTTTCACTGTTCTAGGTTGAAGCGTTCGTTTCCAGTAAGAGTTTGAATTTTTAGGTTTCACTCTGTTTTCTCCTATATAGATAGATGTGTTGGGAACTCTAAATGAAACACGGTTTGTGCTAGCTCTTGGAAAATTGACAAAATAAAGTAGTTCTAAGTTCTGTCTCTATGGTTTGTTTCCTCTTGAATCAGCCCTAAACGGAGACTGCCTAAAGACATTTTCATTGGAAAGGTGTGCCAAGCGTCCAAAAGTACTGGTTTTCTGAAATCTCGGCAAACATTTTTTCACCCAATCTTGATGAGACTTTGTGGTAATGATCAGTTCACTAAGCCCACTTGGCTGCCCAATTTTCACTCTTCTAGATTGAAGCGTTCGTTTCCAGTAAGAGTTTGAATTTTTAGGTTTCACTCTGTTTTCTCCTCTATAGATAGATGTGTTGGGAACTCTAAATGAAACACGGTTTGTGCTAGCTCTTGGAAAATTGACAAAATAAAGTAGTTCTAAGTTCTGTCTCTATGGTTTGTTTCCTCTTGAATCAGCCCTAAGCGGAGACTGCCTAAAGACATTTTCATTGGAAAGGTGTGCCAAGCGTCCAAAAGTACTGGTTTTCTGAAATCTCGGCAAACATTTTTTCACCCAATCTTGATGAGACTTTGTGGTAATGATCAGTTCACTAAGCCCACTTGGCTGCCCAATTTTCACTGTTCTAGGTTGAAGCGTTCGTTTCCAGTAAGAGTCTGAATTTTCATGTTTCACTCTGTTTTCTCCTATATAGATAGATGTGTTGGGAACTCTAAATGAAACACGGTTTGTGCTAGCTCTTGGAAAATTGACAAAATAAAGTAGTTCTAAGTTCTGTCTCTATGGTTTGTTTCCTCTTGAATCAGCCCTAAGCGAGACTGCCTAAAGACATTTTCATTGGAAAGGTGTGCCAAGCGTCCAAAAGTACTGGTTTTCTGAAATCTCGGCAAACATTTTTTCACCCAATCTTGATGAGATTTTGTGGTAATGATCAGTTCACTAAGCGCACTTGGCTGCCCAATTTTCACTGTTCTAGGTTGAAGCGTTCGTTTCCAGTAAGAGTCTGAATTTTCAGGTTTCACTCTGTTTTCTCCTATATAGATAGATGTGTTGGGAACTCTAAATGAAACACGGTTTGTGTTAACTCTTTGAAAATTGACAAAATAAAGTAGTTCTAAGTTCTGTCTCTATGGTTTGTTTCCTCTTGAAGCAGCCCTAAACGGAGACTGCCTAAAGACATTTTCATTGGAAAGGTGTGCCAAGCGTCCAAAAGTACTGGTTTTCTGAAATCTCGGCAAACATTTTTTCACCCAATCTTGATGAGACTTTGTGGTAATGATCAGTTCACTAAGCCCACTTGGCTGCCCAATTTTCACTGTTCTAGGTTGAAGCGTTCGTTTCCAGTAAGAGTTTGAAGTTTTAGGTTTCACTCTGTTTTCTCCTATATAGATAGATGTGTTGGGAACTCTAAATGAAACACGGTTTGTGCTAGCTCTTGGAAAATTGACAAAATAAAGTAGTTCTAAGTTCTGTCTCTATGGTTTGTTTCCTCTTGAAGCAGCCCTAAACGGAGACTGCCTAAAGACATTTTCATTGGAAAGGTGTGCCAAGCGTCCAAAAGTACTGGTTTTCTGAAATCTCGGCAAACATTTTTCACCCAATCTTGATGAGACTTTGTGGTAATGATCAGTTCACTAAGCCCACTTGGCTGCCCAATTTTCACTCTTCTAGGTTGAAGCGTTCGTTTCCAGTAAGAGTTTGAATTTTTAGGTTTCACTCTGTTTTCTCCTCTATAGATAGATGTGTTGGGAACTCTAAATGAAACACGGTTTGTGCTAGCTCTTGGAAAATTGACAAAATAAAGTAGTTCTAAGTTCTGTCTCTATGGTTTGTTTCCTCTTGAAGCAGCCCTAAGCGAGACTGCCTAAAGACATTTTCATTGGAAAGGTGTGCCAAGCGTCCAAAAGTACTGGTTTTCTGAAATCTCGGCAAACATTTTTTCACCCAATCTTGATGAGACTTTGTGGTAATGATCAGTTCACTAAGCCCACTTGGCTGCCCAATTTTCACTCTTCTAGGTTGAAGCGTTCGTTTCCAGTAAGAGTTTGAAGTTTTAGGTTTCACTCTGTTTTCTCCTATATAGATAGATGTGTTGGGAACTCTAAATGAAACACGATTTGTGCTAGCTCTTGGAAAATTGACAAAATAAAGTAGTTCTAAGTTCTGTCTCTATGGTTTGTTTCCTCTTGAATCAGCCCTAAGCGAGACTGCCTAAAGACATTTTCATTGGAAAGGTGTGCCAAGCGTCCAAAAGTACTGGTTTTCTGAAATCTCGGCAAACATTTTTTCACCCAATCTTGATGAGACTTTGTGGTAATGATCAGTTCACTAAGCCCACTTGGCTGCCCAATTTTCACTGTTCTAGGTTGAAGCGTTCGTTTCCAGTAAGAGTCTGAATTTTCAGGTTTCACTCTGTTTTCTCCTATATAGATAGATGTCTTGGGAACTCTAAATGAAACACGGTTTGTGCTAACTCTTTGAAAATTGACAAAATAAAGTAGTTCTAAGTTCTGTCTCTATGGTTTGTTTCCTCTTGAAGCAGCCCTAAACGGAGACTGCCTAAAGACATTTTCATTGGAAAGGTGTGCCAAGCGTCCAAAAGTACTGGTTTTCTGAAATCTCGGCAAACATTTTTTCACCAATCTTGATGAGACTTTGTGGTAATGATCAGTTCACTAAGCCCACTTGGCTGCCCAATTTTCACTGTTCTAGGTTGAAGCGTTCGTTTCCAGTAAGAGTTTGAAGTTTTAGGTTTCACTCTGTTTTCTCCTATATAGATAGATGTGTTGGGAACTCTAAATGAAACACGGTTTGTGCTAGCTCTTGGAAAATTGACAAAATAAAGTAGTTCTAAGTTCTGTCTCTATGGTTTGTTTCCTCTTGAAGCAGCCCTAAGCGGAGACTGCCTAAAGACATTTTCATTGGAAAGGTGTGGCAAGCGTCCAAAAGTACTGGTTTTCTGAAATCTCGGCAAACATTTTTTCACCCAATCTTGATGAGACTTTGTGGTAATGATCAGTTCACTAAGCCCACTTGGCTGCCCAATTTTCACTCTTCTAGGTTGAAGCGTTCGTTTCCAGTAAGAGTTTGAATTTTTAGGTTTCACTCTGTTTTCTCCTCTATAGATAGATGTGTTGGGAACTCTAAATGAAACACGGTTTGTGCTAGCTCTTGGAAAATTGACAAAATAAAGTAGTTCTAAGTTCTGTCTCTATGGTTTGTTTCCTCTTGAAGCAGCCCTAAGCGAGACTGCCTAAAGACATTTTCATTGGAAAGGTGTGCCAAGCGTCCAAAAGTACTGGTTTTCTGAAATCTCGGCAAACATTTTTTCACCCAATCTTGATGAGACTTTTTGGTAATGATCAGTTCACTAAGCCCACTTGGCTGCCCAATTTTCACTCTTCTAGGTTGAAGCGTTCGTTTCCAGTAAGAGTCTGAATTTTTAGGTTTCACTCTGTTTTCTCCTATATAGATAGATGTGTTGGGAACTCTAAATGAAACACGGTTTGTGTTAACTCTTTGAAAATTGACAAAATAAAGTAGTTCTAAGTTCTGTCTCTATGGTTTGTTTCCTCTTGAAGCAGCCTAAGCGAGACTGCCTAAAGACATTTTCATTGGAAAGGTGTGCCAAGCGTCCAAAAGTACTGGTTTTCTGAAATCTCGGCAAACATTTTTTCACCCAATCTTGATGAGACTTTGTGGTAATGATCAGTTCACTAAGCCCACTTGGCTGCCCAATTTTCACTGTTCTAGGTTGAAGCGTTCGTTTCCAGTAAGAGTTTGAATTTTTAGGTTTCACTCTGTTTTCTCCTATATAGATAGATGTGTTGGGAACTCTAAATGAAACACGGTTTGTGCTAACTCTTTGAAAATTGACAAAATAAAGTAGTTCTAAGTTCTGTCTCTATGGTTTGTTTCCTCTTGAAGCAGCCCTAAACGGAGACTGCCTAAAGACATTTTCATTGGAAAGGTGTGCCAAGCGTCCAAAAGTACTGGTTTTCTGAAATCTCGGCAAACATTTTTCACCCAATCTTGATGAGACTTTGTGGTAATGATCAGTTCACTAAGCCCACTTGGCTGCCCAATTTTCACTCTTCTAGGTTGAAGCGTTCGTTTCCAGTAAGAGTTTGAATTTTTAGGTTTCACTCTGTTTTCTCCTATATAGATAGATGTGTTGGGAACTCTAAATGAAACACGGTTTGTGCTAGCTCTTGGAAAATTGACAAAATAAAGTAGTTCTAAGTTCTGTCTCTATGGTTTGTTTCCTCTTGAATCAGCCCTAAGCGAGACTGCCTAAAGACATTTTCATTGGAAAGGTGTGCCAAGCGTCCAAAAGTACTGGTTTTCTGAAATCTCGGCAAACATTTTTTCACCCAATCTTGATGAGATTTTGTGGTAATGATCAGTTCACTAAGCGCACTTGGCTGCCCAATTTTCACTGTTCTAGGTTGAAGCGTTCGTTTCCAGTAAGAGTCTGAATTTTCAGGTTTCACTCTGTTTTCTCCTATATAGATAGATGTGTTGGGAACTCTAAATGAAACACGGTTTGTGTTAACTCTTTGAAAATTGACAAAATAAAGTAGTTCTAAGTTCTGTCTCTATGGTTTGTTTCCTCTTGAAGCAGCCCTAAACGGAGACTGCCTAAAGACATTTTCATTAGAAAGGTGTGCCAAGCGTCCAAAATGTACTGGTTTTCTGAAATCTCGGCAAACATTTTTTCACCCAATCTTGATGAGACTTTGTGGTAATGATCAGTTCACTAAGCCCACTTGGCTGCCCAATTTTCACTGTTCTAGGTTGAAGCGTTCGTTTCCAGTAAGAGTTTGAAGTTTTAGGTTTCACTCTGTTTTCTCCTATATAGATAGATGTGTTGGGAACTCTAAATGAAACACGGTTTGTGCTAGCTCTTGGAAAATTGACAAAATAAAGTAGTTCTAAGTTCTGTCTCTATGGTTTGTTTCCTCTTGAAGCAGCCCTAAACGGAGACTGCCTAAAGACATTTTCATTGGAAAGGTGTGCCAAGCGTCCAAAAGTACTGGTTTTCTGAAATCTCGGCAAACATTTTTTCACCCAATCTTGATGAGACTTTGTGGTAATGATCAGTTCACTAAGCCCACTTGGCTGCCCAATTTTCACTCTTCTAGGTTGAAGCGTTCGTTTCCAGTAAGAGTTTGAATTTTTAGGTTTCACTCTGTTTTCTCCTCTATAGATAGATGTGTTGGGAACTCTAAATGAAACACGGTTTGTGCTAGCTCTTGGAAAATTGACAAAATAAAGTAGTTCTAAGTTCTGTCTCTATGGTTTGTTTCCTCTTGAAGCAGCCCTAAGCGAGACTGCCTAAAGACATTTTCATTGGAAAGGTGTGCCAAGCGTCCAAAAGTACTGGTTTTCTGAAATCTCGGCAAACATTTTTTCACCCAATCTTGATGAGACTTTGTGGTAATGATCAGTTCACTAAGCCCACTTGGCTGCCCAATTTTCACTCTTCTAGGTTGAAGCGTTCGTTTCCAGTAAGAGTTTGAATTTTTAGGTTTCACTCTGTTTTCTCCTATATAGATAGATGTGTTGGGAACTCTAAATGAAACACGATTTGTGCTAGCTCTTGGAAAATTGACAAAATAAAGTAGTTCTAAGTTCTGTCTCTATGGTTTGTTTCCTCTTGAATCAGCCCTAAGCGAGACTGCCTAAAGACATTTTCATTGGAAAGGTGTGCCAAGCGTCCAAAAGTACTGGTTTTCTGAAATCTCGGCAAACATTTTTTCACCCAATCTTGATGAGACTTTGTGGTAATGATCAGTTCACTAAGCCCACTTGGCTGCCCAATTTTCACTGTTCTAGGTTGAAGCGTTCGTTTCCAGTAAGAGTCTGAATTTTCAGGTTTCACTCTGTTTTCTCCTATATAGATAGATGTCTTGGGAACTCTAAATGAAACACGGTTTGTGCTAACTCTTTGAAAATTGACAAAATAAAGTAGTTCTAAGTTCTGTCTCTATGGTTTGTTTCCTCTTGAAGCAGCCCTAAACGGAGACTGCCTAAAGACATTTTCATTGGAAAGGTGTGGCAAGCGTCCAAAAGTACTGGTTTTCTGAAATCTCGGCAAACATTTTTTCACCCAATCTTGATGAGACTTTGTGGTAATGATCAGTTCACTAAGCCCACTTGGCTGCCCAATTTTCACTCTTCTAGGTTGAAGCGTTCGTTTCCAGTAAGAGTTTGAATTTTTAGGTTTCACTCTGTTTTCTCCTCTATAGATAGATGTGTTGGGAACTCTAAATGAAACACGGTTTGTGCTAGCTCTTGGAAAAATGACAAAATAAAGTAGTTCTAAGTTCTGTCTCTATGGTTTGTTTCCTCTTGAAGCAGCCCTAAGCGAGACTGCCTAAAGACATTTTCATTGGAAAGGTGTGCCAAGCGTCCAAAAGTACTGGTTTTCTGAAATCTCGGCAAACATTTTTTCACCCAATCTTGATGAGACTTTGTGGTAATGATCAGTTCACTAAGCCCACTTGGCTGCCCAATTTTCACTCTTCTAGGTTGAAGCGTTCGTTTCCAGTAAGAGTCTGAATTTTTAGGTTTCACTCTGTTTTCTCCTCTATAGATAGATGTGTTGGGAACTCTAAATGAAACACGGTTTGTGCTAGCTCTTGGAAAATTGACAAAATAAAGTAGTTCTAAGTTCTGTCTCTATGGTTTGTTTCCTCTTGAAGCAGCCCTAAGCGAGACTGCCTAAAGACATTTTCATTGGAAAGGTGTGCCAAGCGTCCAAAAGTACTGGTTTTCTGAAATCTCGGCAAACATTTTTTCACCCAATCTTGATGAGACTTTTTGGTAATGATCAGTTCACTAAGCCCACTTGGCTGCCCAATTTTCACTCTTCTAGGTTGAAGCGTTCGTTTCCAGTAAGAGTCTGAATTTTTAGGTTTCACTCTGTTTTCTCCTATATAGATAGATGTGTTGGGAACTCTAAATGAAACACGGTTTGTGTTAACTCTTTGAAAATTGACAAAATAAAGTAGTTCTAAGTTCTGTCTCTATGGTTTGTTTCCTCTTGAAGCAGCCCTAAGCGAGACTGCCTAAAGACATTTTCATTGGAAAGGTGTGCCAAGCGTCCAAAAGTACTGGTTTTCTGAAATCTCGGCAAACATTTTTTCACCCAATCTTGATGAGACTTTGTGGTAATGATCAGTTCACTAAGCCCACTTGGCTGCCCAATTTTCACTGTTCTAGGTTGAAGCGTTCGTTTCCAGTAAGAGTTTGAATTTTTAGGTTTCACTCTGTTTTCTCCTATATAGATAGATGTGTTGGGAACTCTAAATGAAACACGGTTTGTGCTAACTCTTTGAAAATTGACAAAATAAAGTAGTTCTAAGTTCTGTCTCTATGGTTTGTTTCCTCTTGAAGCAGCCCTAAACGGAGACTGCCTAAAGACATTTTCATTGGAAAGGTGTGCCAAGCGTCCAAAAGTACTGGTTTTCTGAAATCTCGGCAAACATTTTTTCACCCAATCTTGATGAGACTTTGTGGTAATGATCAGTTCACTAAGCCCACTTGGCTGCCCAATTTTCACTCTTCTAGGTTGAAGCGTTCGTTTCCAGTAAGAGTTTGAATTTTTAGGTTTCACTCTGTTTTCTCCTATATAGATAGATGTGTTGGGAACTCTAAATGAAACACGGTTTGTGCTAGCTCTTGGAAAATTGACAAAATAAAGTAGTTCTAAGTTCTGTCTCTATGGTTTGTTTCCTCTTGAATCAGCCCTAAGCGAGACTGCCTAAAGACATTTTCATTGGAAAGGTGTGCCAAGCGTCCAAAAGTACTGGTTTTCTGAAATCTCGGCAAACATTTTTTCACCCAATCTTGATGAGATTTTGTGGTAATGATCAGTTCACTAAGCGCACTTGGCTGCCCAATTTTCACTGTTCTAGGTTGAAGCGTTCGTTTCCAGTAAGAGTCTGAATTTTCAGGTTTCACTCTGTTTTCTCCTATATAGATAGATGTGTTGGGAACTCTAAATGAAACACGGTTTGTGTTAACTCTTTGAAAATTGACAAAATAAAGTAGTTCTAAGTTCTGTCTCTATGGTTTGTTTCCTCTTGAAGCAGCCCTAAACGGAGACTGCCTAAAGACATTTTCATTGGAAAGGTGTGCCAAGCGTCCAAAAGTACTGGTTTTCTGAAATCTCGGCAAACATTTTTTCACCCAATCTTGATGAGACTTTGTGGTAATGATCAGTTCACTAAGCCCACTTGGCTGCCCAATTTTCACTGTTCTAGGTTGAAGCGTTCGTTTCCAGTAAGAGTTTGAAGTTTTAGGTTTCACTCTGTTTTCTCCTATATAGATAGATGTGTTGGGAACTCTAAATGAAACACGGTTTGTGCTAGCTCTTGGAAAATTGACAAAATAAAGTAGTTCTAAGTTCTGTCTCTATGGTTTGTTTCCTCTTGAAGCAGCCCTAAACGGAGACTGCCTAAAGACATTTTCATTGGAAAGGTGTGCCAAGCGTCCAAAAGTACTGGTTTTCTGAAATCTCGGCAAACATTTTTTCACCCAATCTTGATGAGACTTTGTGGTAATGATCAGTTCACTAAGCCCACTTGGCTGCCCAATTTTCACTCTTCTAGGTTGAAGCGTTCGTTTCCAGTAAGAGTTTGAATTTTTAGGTTTCACTCTGTTTTCTCCTCTATAGATAGATGTGTTGGGAACTCTAAATGAAACACGGTTTGTGCTAGCTCTTGGAAAATTGACAAAATAAAGTAGTTCTAAGTTCTGTCTCTATGGTTTGTTTCCTCTTGAAGCAGCCCTAAGCGAGACTGCCTAAAGACATTTTCATTGGAAAGGTGTGCCAAGCGTCCAAAAGTACTGGTTTTCTGAAATCTCGGCAAACATTTTTTCACCCAATCTTGATGAGACTTTGTGGTAATGATCAGTTCACTAAGCCCACTTGGCTGCCCAATTTTCACTCTTCTAGGTTGAAGCGTTCGTTTCCAGTAAGAGTTTGAATTTTTAGGTTTCACTCTGTTTTCTCCTATATAGATAGATGTGTTGGGAACTCTAAATGAAACACGATTTGTGCTAGCTCTTGGAAAATTGACAAAATAAAGTAGTTCTAAGTTCTGTCTCTATGGTTTGTTTCCTCTTGAATCAGCCCTAAGCGAGACTGCCTAAAGACATTTTCATTGGAAAGGTGTGCCAAGCGTCCAAAAGTACTGGTTTTCTGAAATCTCGGCAAACATTTTTTCACCCAATCTTGATGAGACTTTGTGGTAATGATCAGTTCACTAAGCCCACTTGGCTGCCCAATTTTCACTCTTCTAGGTTGAAGCGTTCGTTTCCAGTAAGAGTTTGAATTTTTAGGTTTCACTCTGTTTTCTCCTCTATAGATAGATGTGTTGGGAACTCTAAATGAAACACGGTTTGTGCTAGCTCTTGGAAAATTGACAAAATAAAGTAGTTCTAAGTTCTGTCTCTATGGTTTGTTTCCTCTTGAAGCAGCCCTAAGCGAGACTGCCTAAAGACATTTTCATTGGAAAGGTGTGCCAAGCGTCCAAAAGTACTGGTTTTCTGAAATCTCGGCAAACATTTTTTCACCCAATCTTGATGAGACTTTGTGGTAATGATCAGTTCACTAAGCCCACTTGGCTGCCCAATTTTCACTCTTCTAGGTTGAAGCGTTCGTTTCCAGTAAGAGTTTGAATTTTTAGGTTTCACTCTGTTTTCTCCTATATAGATAGATGTGTTGGGAACTCTAAATGAAACACGATTTGTGCTAGCTCTTGGAAAATTGACAAAATAAAGTAGTTCTAAGTTCTGTCTCTATGGTTTGTTTCCTCTTGAATCAGCCCTAAGCGAGACTGCCTAAAGACATTTTCATTGGAAAGGTGTGCCAAGCGTCCAAAAGTACTGGTTTTCTGAAATCTCGGCAAACATTTTTTCACCCAATCTTGATGAGACTTTGTGGTAATGATCAGTTCACTAAGCCCACTTGGCTGCCCAATTTTCACTGTTCTAGGTTGAAGCGTTCGTTTCCAGTAAGAGTCTGAATTTTCAGGTTTCACTCTGTTTTCTCCTATATAGATAGATGTCTTGGGAACTCTAAATGAAACACGGTTTGTGCTAACTCTTTGAAAATTGACAAAATAAAGTAGTTCTAAGTTCTGTCTCTATGGTTTGTTTCCTCTTGAAGCAGCCCTAAACGGAGACTGCCTAAAGACATTTTCATTGGAAAGGTGTGGCAAGCGTCCAAAAGTACTGGTTTTCTGAAATCTCGGCAAACATTTTTTCACCCAATCTTGATGAGACTTTGTGGTAATGATCAGTTCACTAAGCCCACTTGGCTGCCCAATTTTCACTCTTCTAGGTTGAAGCGTTCGTTTCCAGTAAGAGTTTGAATTTTTAGGTTTCACTCTGTTTTCTCCTCTATAGATAGATGTGTTGGGAACTCTAAATGAAACACGGTTTGTGCTAGCTCTTGGAAAATTGACAAAATAAAGTAGTTCTAAGTTCTGTCTCTATGGTTTGTTTCCTCTTGAAGCAGCCCTAAGCGAGACTGCCTAAAGACATTTTCATTGGAAAGGTGTGCCAAGCGTCCAAAAGTACTGGTTTTCTGAAATCTCGGCAAACATTTTTTCACCCAATCTTGATGAGACTTTGTGGTAATGATCAGTTCACTAAGCCCACTTGGCTGCCCAATTTTCACTCTTCTAGGTTGAAGCGTTCGTTTCCAGTAAGAGTCTGAATTTTTAGGTTTCACTCTGTTTTCTCCTATATAGATAGATGTGTTGGGAACTCTAAATGAAACACGGTTTGTGTTAACTCTTTGAAAATTGACAAAATAAAGTAGTTCTAAGTTCTGTCTCTATGGTTTGTTTCCTCTTGAAGCAGCCCTAAGCGAGACTGCCTAAAGACATTTTCATTGGAAAGGTGTGCCAAGCGTCCAAAAGTACTGGTTTTCTGAAATCTCGGCAAACATTTTTTCACCCAATCTTGATGAGACTTTGTGGTAATGATCAGTTCACTAAGCCCACTTGGCTGCCCAATTTTCACTGTTCTAGGTT
This sequence comes from Callospermophilus lateralis, assembly GCF_048772815.1. NCBI lineage: Eukaryota > Metazoa > Chordata > Mammalia > Rodentia > Sciuridae > Callospermophilus > Callospermophilus lateralis. The sequence continues at coordinate 11,442 of NW_027515451.1, forward strand.
GAAGCGTTCGTTTCCAGTAAGAGTTTGAATTTTTAGGTTTCACTCTGTTTTCTCCTATATAGATAGATGTGTTGGGAACTCTAAATGAAACACGGTTTGTGCTAACTCTTTGAAAATTGACAAAATAAAGTAGTTCTAAGTTCTGTCTCTATGGTTTGTTTCCTCTTGAAGCAGCCCTAAACGGAGACTGCCTAAAGACATTTTCATTGGAAAGGTGTGCCAAGCGTCCAAAAGTACTGGTTTTCTGAAATCTCGGCAAACATTTTTTCACCCAATCTTGATGAGACTTTGTGGTAATGATCAGTTCACTAAGCCCACTTGGCTGCCCAATTTTCACTCTTCTAGGTTGAAGCGTTCGTTTCCAGTAAGAGTCTGAATTTTCAGGTTTCACTCTGTTTTCTCCTATATAGATAGATGTGTTGGGAACTCTAAATGAAACACGGTTTGTGCTAGCTCTTGGAAAATTGACAAAATAAAGTAGTTCTAAGTTCTGTCTCTATGGTTTGTTTCCTCTTGAAGCAGCCCTAAGCGGAGACTGCCTAAAGACATTTTCATTGGAAAGGTGTGGCAAGCGTCCAAAAGTACTGGTTTTCTGAAATCTCGGCAAACATTTTTTCACCCAATCTTGATGAGACTTTGTGGTAATGATCAGTTCACTAAGCCCACTTGGCTGCCCAATTTTCACTGTTCTAGGTTGAAGCGTTCGTTTCCAGTAAGAGTCTGAATTTTCAGGTTTCACTCTGTTTTCTCCTATATAGATAGATGTGTTGGGAACTCTAAATGAAACACGGTTTGTGCTAGCTCTTGGAAAATTGACAAAATAAAGTAGTTCTAAGTTCTGTCTCTATGGTTTGTTTCCTCTTGAATCAGCCCTAAGCGAGACTGCCTAAAGACATTTTCATTGAAAAGGTGTGCCAAGCGTCCAAAAGTACTGGTTTTCTGAAATCTCGGCAAACATTTTTTCACCCAATCTTGATGAGACTTTGTGGTAATGATCAGTTCACTAAGCCCACTTGGCTGCCCAATTTTCACTCTTCTAGGTTGAAGCGTTCGTTTCCAGTAAGAGTCTGAATTTTTAGGTTTCACTCTGTTTTCTCCTATATAGATAGATGTGTTGGGAACTCTAAATGAAACACGGTTTGTGCTAGCTCTTGGAAAATTGACAAAATAAAGTAGTTCTAAGTTCTGTCTCTATGGTTTGTTTCCTCTTGAAGCAGCCCTAAACGGAGACTGCCTAAAGACATTTTCATTGGAAAGGTGTGCCAAGCGTCCAAAAGTACTGGTTTTCTGAAATCTCGGCAAACATTTTTTCACCCAATCTTGATGAGACTTTGTGGTAATGATCAGTTCACTAAGCCCACTTGGCTGCCCAATTTTCACTCTTCTAGGTTGAAGCGTTCGTTTCCAGTAAGAGTTTGAATTTTTAGGTTTCACTCTGTTTTCTCCTCTATAGATAGATGTGTTGGGAACTCTAAATGAAACACGGTTTGTGCTAGCTCTTGGAAAATTGACAAAATAAAGTAGTTCTAAGTTCTGTCTCTATGGTTTGTTTCCTCTTGAAGCAGCCCTAAGCGAGACTGCCTAAAGACATTTTCATTGGAAAGGTGTGGCAAGCGTCCAAAAGTACTGGTTTTCTGAAATCTCGGCAAACATTTTTTCACCCAATCTTGATGAGACTTTGTGGTAATGATCAGTTCACTAAGCCCACTTGGCTGCCCAATTTTCACTGTTCTAGGTTGAAGCGTTCGTTTCCAGTAAGAGTTTGAAGTTTTAGGTTTCACTCTGTTTTCTCCTATATAGATAGATGTGTTGGGAACTCTAAATGAAACACGGTTTGTGCTAGATCTTGGAAAATTGACAAAATAAAGTAGTTCTAAGTTCTGTCTCTATGGTTTGTTTCCTCTTGAAGCAGCCCTAAGCGGAGACTGCCTAAAGACATTTTCATTGGAAAGGTGTGGCAAGCGTCCAAAAGTACTGGTTTTCTGAAATCTCGGCAAACATTTTTTCACCCAATCTTGATGAGACTTTGTGGTAATGATCAGTTCACTAAGCCCACTTGGCTGCCCAATTTTCACTGTTCTAGGTTGAAGCGTTCGTTTCCAGTAAGAGTCTGAATTTTCAGGTTTCACTCTGTTTTCTCCTATATAGATAGATGTGTTGGGAACTCTAAATGAAACACGGTTTGTGCTAGCTCTTGGAAAATTGACAAAATAAAGTAGTTCTAAGTTCTGTCTCTATGGTTTGTTTCCTCTTGAAGCAGCCCTAAACGGAGACTGCCTAAAGACATTTTCATCGGAAAGGTGTGCCAAGCGTCCAAAAGTACTGGTTTTCTGAAATCTCGGCAAACATTTTTTCACCCAATCTTGATGAGACTTTGTGGTAATGATCAGTTCACTAAGCCCACTTGGCTGCCCAATTTTCACTGTTCTAGGTTGAAGCGTTCGTTTCCAGTAAGAGTTTGAATTTTTAGGTTTCACTCTGTTTTCTCCTATATAGATAGATGTGTTGGGAACTCTAAATTAAACACGGTTTGTGCTAGCTCTTGGAAAATTGACAAAATAAAGTAGTTCTAAGTTCTGTCTCTATGGTTTGTTTCCTCTTGAAGCAGCCCTAAGCGAGACTGCCTAAAGACATTTTCATTGGAAAGGTGTGCCAAGCGTCCAAAAGTACTGGTTTTCTGAAATCTCGGCAAACATTTTTTCACCCAATCTTGATGAGACTTTGTGGTAATGATCAGTTCACTAAGCCCACTTGGCTGCCCAATTTTCACTCTTCTAGGTTGAAGCGTTCGTTTCCAGTAAGAGTCTGAATTTTCAGGTTTCACTCTGTTTTCTCCTATATAGATAGATGTCTTGGGAACTCTAAATGAAACACGGTTTGTGCTAACTCTTTGAAAATTGACAAAATAAAGTAGTTCTAAGTTCTGTCTCTATGGTTTGTTTCCTCTTGAAGCAGCCCTAAACGGAGACTGCCTAAAGACATTTTCATTGGAAAGGTGTGCCAAGCGTCCAAAAGTACTGGTTTTCTGAAATCTCGGCAAACATTTTTTCACCCAATCTTGATGAGACTTTGTGGTAATGATCAGTTCACTAAGCCCACTTGGCTGCCCAATTTTCACTGTTCTAGGTTGAAGCGTTCGTTTCCAGTAAGAGTTTGAAGTTTTAGGTTTCACTCTGTTTTCTCCTATATAGATAGATGTGTTGGGAACTCTAAATGAAACACGGTTTGTGCTAGCTCTTGGAAAATTGACAAAATAAAGTAGTTCTAAGTTCTGTCTCTATGGTTTGTTTCCTCTTGAAGCAGCCCTAAGCGGAGACTGCCTAAAGACATTTTCATTGGAAAGGTGTGGCAAGCGTCCAAAAGTACTGGTTTTCTGAAATCTCGGCAAACATTTTTTCACCCAATCTTGATGAGACTTTGTGGTAATGATCAGTTCACTAAGCCCACTTGGCTGCCCAATTTTCACTCTTCTAGGTTGAAGCGTTCGTTTCCAGTAAGAGTTTGAATTTTTAGGTTTCACTCTGTTTTCTCCTCTATAGATAGATGTGTTGGGAACTCTAAATGAAACACGGTTTGTGCTAGCTCTTGGAAAATTGACAAAATAAAGTAGTTCTAAGTTCTGTCTCTATGGTTTGTTTCCTCTTGAAGCAGCCCTAAGCGAGACTGCCTAAAGACATTTTCATTGGAAAGGTGTGCCAAGCGTCCAAAAGTACTGGTTTTCTGAAATCTCGGCAAACATTTTTTCACCCAATCTTGATGAGACTTTTTGGTAATGATCAGTTCACTAAGCCCACTTGGCTGCCCAATTTTCACTCTTCTAGGTTGAAGCGTTCGTTTCCAGTAAGAGTCTGAATTTTTAGGTTTCACTCTGTTTTCTCCTATATAGATAGATGTGTTGGGAACTCTAAATGAAACACGGTTTGTGTTAACTCTTTGAAAATTGACAAAATAAAGTAGTTCTAAGTTCTGTCTCTATGGTTTGTTTCCTCTTGAAGCAGCCCTAAGCGAGACTGCCTAAAGACATTTTCATTGGAAAGGTGTGCCAAGCGTCCAAAAGTACTGGTTTTCTGAAATCTCGGCAAACATTTTTTCACCCAATCTTGATGAGACTTTGTGGTAATGATCAGTTCACTAAGCCCACTTGGCTGCCCAATTTTCACTGTTCTAGGTTGAAGCGTTCGTTTCCAGTAAGAGTTTGAATTTTTAGGTTTCACTCTGTTTTCTCCTATATAGATAGATGTGTTGGGAACTCTAAATGAAACACGGTTTGTGCTAACTCTTTGAAAATTGACAAAATAAAGTAGTTCTAAGTTCTGTCTCTATGGTTTGTTTCCTCTGAAGCAGCCCTAAACGGAGACTGCCTAAAGACATTTTCATTGGAAAGGTGTGCCAAGCGTCCAAAAGTACTGGTTTTCTGAAATCTCGGCAAACATTTTTTCACCCAATCTTGATGAGACTTTGTGGTAATGATCAGTTCACTAAGCCCACTTGGCTGCCCAATTTTCACTCTTCTAGGTTGAAGCGTTCGTTTCCAGTAAGAGTTTGAATTTTTAGGTTTCACTCTGTTTTCTCCTATATAGATAGATGTGTTGGGAACTCTAAATGAAACACGGTTTGTGCTAGCTCTTGGAAAATTGACAAAATAAAGTAGTTCTAAGTTCTGTCTCTATGGTTTGTTTCCTCTTGAATCAGCCCTAAGCGAGACTGCCTAAAGACATTTTCATTGGAAAGGTGTGCCAAGCGTCCAAAAGTACTGGTTTTCTGAAATCTCGGCAAACATTTTTTCACCCAATCTTGATGAGATTTTGTGGTAATGATCAGTTCACTAAGCGCACTTGGCTGCCCAATTTTCACTGTTCTAGGTTGAAGCGTTCGTTTCCAGTAAGAGTCTGAATTTTCAGGTTTCACTCTGTTTTCTCCTATATAGATAGATGTGTTGGGAACTCTAAATGAAACACGGTTTGTGTTAACTCTTTGAAAATTGACAAAATAAAGTAGTTCTAAGTTCTGTCTCTATGGTTTGTTTCCTCTTGAAGCAGCCCTAAACGGAGACTGCCTAAAGACATTTTCATTGGAAAGGTGTGCCAAGCGTCCAAAAGTACTGGTTTTCTGAAATCTCGGCAAACATTTTTTCACCCAATCTTGATGAGACTTTGTGGTAATGATCAGTTCACTAAGCCCACTTGGCTGCCCAATTTTCACTGTTCTAGGTTGAAGCGTTCGTTTCCAGTAAGAGTTTGAAGTTTTAGGTTTCACTCTGTTTTCTCCTATATAGATAGATGTGTTGGGAACTCTAAATGAAACACGGTTTGTGCTAGCTCTTGGAAAATTGACAAAATAAAGTAGTTCTAAGTTCTGTCTCTATGGTTTGTTTCCTCTTGAAGCAGCCCTAAGCGAGACTGCCTAAAGACATTTTCATTGGAAAGGTGTGCCAAGCGTCCAAAAGTACTGGTTTTCTGAAATCTCGGCAAACATTTTTTCACCCAATCTTGATGAGACTTTGTGGTAATGATCAGTTCACTAAGCCCACTTGGCTGCCCAATTTTCACTCTTCTAGGTTGAAGCGTTCGTTTCCAGTAAGAGTCTGAATTTTCAGGTTTCACTCTGTTTTCTCCTATATAGATAGATGTCTTGGGAACTCTAAATGAAACACGGTTTGTGCTAACTCTTTGAAAATTGACAAAATAAAGTAGTTCTAAGTTCTGTCTCTATGGTTTGTTTCCTCTTGAAGCAGCCCTAAACGGAGACTGCCTAAAGACATTTTCATTGGAAAGGTGTGCCAAGCGTCCAAAAGTACTGGTTTTCTGAAATCTCGGCAAACATTTTTTCACCCAATCTTGATGAGACTTTGTGGTAATGATCAGTTCACTAAGCCCACTTGGCTGCCCAATTTTCACTGTTCTAGGTTGAAGCGTTCGTTTCCAGTAAGAGTTTGAAGTTTTAGGTTTCACTCTGTTTTCTCCTATATAGATAGATGTGTTGGGAACTCTAAATGAAACACGGTTTGTGCTAGCTCTTGGAAAATTGACAAAATAAAGTAGTTCTAAGTTCTGTCTCTATGGTTTGTTTCCTCTTGAAGCAGCCCTAAGCGGAGACTGCCTAAAGACATTTTCATTGGAAAGGTGTGGCAAGCGTCCAAAAGTACTGGTTTTCTGAAATCTCGGCAAACATTTTTTCACCCAATCTTGATGAGACTTTGTGGTAATGATCAGTTCACTAAGCCCACTTGGCTGCCCAATTTTCACTCTTCTAGGTTGAAGCGTTCGTTTCCAGTAAGAGTTTGAATTTTTAGGTTTCACTCTGTTTTCTCCTCTATAGATAGATGTGTTGGGAACTCTAAATGAAACACGGTTTGTGCTAGCTCTTGGAAAATTGACAAAATAAAGTAGTTCTAAGTTCTGTCTCTATGGTTTGTTTCCTCTTGAAGCAGCCCTAAGCGAGACTGCCTAAAGACATTTTCATTGGAAAGGTGTGCCAAGCGTCCAAAAGTACTGGTTTTCTGAAATCTCGGCAAACATTTTTTCACCCAATCTTGATGAGACTTTTTGGTAATGATCAGTTCACTAAGCCCACTTGGCTGCCCAATTTTCACTCTTCTAGGTTGAAGCGTTCGTTTCCAGTAAGAGTCTGAATTTTTAGGTTTCACTCTGTTTTCTCCTATATAGATAGATGTGTTGGGAACTCTAAATGAAACACGGTTTGTGTTAACTCTTTGAAAATTGACAAAATAAAGTAGTTCTAAGTTCTGTCTCTATGGTTTGTTTCCTCTTGAAGCAGCCCTAAGCGAGACTGCCTAAAGACATTTTCATTGGAAAGGTGTGCCAAGCGTCCAAAAGTACTGGTTTTCTGAAATCTCGGCAAACATTTTTTCACCCAATCTTGATGAGACTTTGTGGTAATGATCAGTTCACTAAGCCCACTTGGCTGCCCAATTTTCACTGTTCTAGGTTGAAGCGTTCGTTTCCAGTAAGAGTTTGAATTTTTAGGTTTCACTCTGTTTTCTCCTATATAGATAGATGTGTTGGGAACTCTAAATGAAACACGGTTTGTGCTAACTCTTTGAAAATTGACAAAATAAAGTAGTTCTAAGTTCTGTCTCTATGGTTTGTTTCCTCTTGAAGCAGCCCTAAACGGAGACTGCCTAAAGACATTTTCATTGGAAAGGTGTGCCAAGCGTCCAAAAGTACTGGTTTTCTGAAATCTCGGCAAACATTTTTTCACCCAATCTTGATGAGACTTTGTGGTAATGATCAGTTCACTAAGCCCACTTGGCTGCCCAATTTTCACTCTTCTAGGTTGAAGCGTTCGTTTCCAGTAAGAGTTTGAATTTTTAGGTTTCACTCTGTTTTCTCCTATATAGATAGATGTGTTGGGAACTCTAAATGAAACACGGTTTGTGCTAGCTCTTGGAAAATTGACAAAATAAAGTAGTTCTAAGTTCTGTCTCTATGGTTTGTTTCCTCTTGAATCAGCCCTAAGCGAGACTGCCTAAAGACATTTTCATTGGAAAGGTGTGCCAAGCGTCCAAAAGTACTGGTTTTCTGAAATCTCGGCAAACATTTTTTCACCCAATCTTGATGAGATTTTGTGGTAATGATCAGTTCACTAAGCGCACTTGGCTGCCCAATTTTCACTGTTCTAGGTTGAAGCGTTCGTTTCCAGTAAGAGTCTGAATTTTCAGGTTTCACTCTGTTTTCTCCTATATAGATAGATGTGTTGGGAACTCTAAATGAAACACGGTTTGTGTTAACTCTTTGAAAATTGACAAAATAAAGTAGTTCTAAGTTCTGTCTCTATGGTTTGTTTCCTCTTGAAGCAGCCCTAAACGGAGACTGCCTAAAGACATTTTCATTGGAAAGGTGTGCCAAGCGTCCAAAAGTACTGGTTTTCTGAAATCTCGGCAAACATTTTTTCACCCAATCTTGATGAGACTTTGTGGTAATGATCAGTTCACTAAGCCCACTTGGCTGCCCAATTTTCACTGTTCTAGGTTGAAGCGTTCGTTTCCAGTAAGAGTTTGAAGTTTTAGGTTTCACTCTGTTTTCTCCTATATAGATAGATGTGTTGGGAACTCTAAATGAAACACGGTTTGTGCTAGCTCTTGGAAAATTGACAAAATAAAGTAGTTCTAAGTTCTGTCTCTATGGTTTGTTTCCTCTTGAAGCAGCCCTAAACGGAGACTGCCTAAAGACATTTTCATTGGAAAGGTGTGCCAAGCGTCCAAAAGTACTGGTTTTCTGAAATCTCGGCAAACATTTTTTCACCCAATCTTGATGAGACTTTGTGGTAATGATCAGTTCACTAAGCCCACTTGGCTGCCCAATTTTCACTCTTCTAGGTTGAAGCGTTCGTTTCCAGTAAGAGTTTGAATTTTTAGGTTTCACTCTGTTTTCTCCTCTATAGATAGATGTGTTGGGAACTCTAAATGAAACACGGTTTGTGCTAGCTCTTGGAAAATTGACAAAATAAAGTAGTTCTAAGTTCTGTCTCTATGGTTTGTTTCCTCTTGAAGCAGCCCTAAGCGAGACTGCCTAAAGACATTTTCATTGGAAAGGTGTGCCAAGCGTCCAAAAGTACTGGTTTTCTGAAATCTCGGCAAACATTTTTTCACCCAATCTTGATGAGACTTTGTGGTAATGATCAGTTCACTAAGCCCACTTGGCTGCCCAATTTTCACTCTTCTAGGTTGAAGCGTTCGTTTCCAGTAAGAGTTTGAATTTTTAGGTTTCACTCTGTTTTCTCCTATATAGATAGATGTGTTGGGAACTCTAAATGAAACACGATTTGTGCTAGCTCTTGGAAAATTGACAAAATAAAGTAGTTCTAAGTTCTGTCTCTATGGTTTGTTTCCTCTTGAATCAGCCCTAAGCGAGACTGCCTAAAGACATTTTCATTGGAAAGGTGTGCCAAGCGTCCAAAAGTACTGGTTTTCTGAAATCTCGGCAAACATTTTTTCACCCAATCTTGATGAGACTTTGTGGTAATGATCAGTTCACTAAGCCCACTTGGCTGCCCAATTTTCACTGTTCTAGGTTGAAGCGTTCGTTTCCAGTAAGAGTCTGAATTTTCAGGTTTCACTCTGTTTTCTCCTATATAGATAGATGTCTTGGGAACTCTAAATGAAACACGGTTTGTGCTAACTCTTTGAAAATTGACAAAATAAAGTAGTTCTAAGTTCTGTCTCTATGGTTTGTTTCCTCTTGAAGCAGCCCTAAACGGAGACTGCCTAAAGACATTTTCATTGGAAAGGTGTGGCAAGCGTCCAAAAGTACTGGTTTTCTGAAATCTCGGCAAACATTTTTTCACCCAATCTTGATGAGACTTTGTGGTAATGATCAGTTCACTAAGCCCACTTGGCTGCCCAATTTTCACTCTTCTAGGTTGAAGCGTTCGTTTCCAGTAAGAGTTTGAATTTTTAGGTTTCACTCTGTTTTCTCCTCTATAGATAGATGTGTTGGGAACTCTAAATGAAACACGGTTTGTGCTAGCTCTTGGAAAATTGACAAAATAAAGTAGTTCTAAGTTCTGTCTCTATGGTTTGTTTCCTCTTGAAGCAGCCCTAAGCGAGACTGCCTAAAGACATTTTCATTGGAAAGGTGTGCCAAGCGTCCAAAAGTACTGGTTTTCTGAAATCTCGGCAAACATTTTTTCACCCAATCTTGATGAGACTTTGTGGTAATGATCAGTTCACTAAGCCCACTTGGCTGCCCAATTTTCACTCTTCTAGGTTGAAGCGTTCGTTTCCAGTAAGAGTCTGAATTTTTAGGTTTCACTCTGTTTTCTCCTATATAGATAGATGTGTTGGGAACTCTAAATGAAACACGGTTTGTGTTAACTCTTTGAAAATTGACAAAATAAAGTAGTTCTAAGTTCTGTCTCTATGGTTTGTTTCCTCTTGAAGCAGCCCTAAGCGAGACTGCCTAAAGACATTTTCATTGGAAAGGTGTGCCAAGCGTCCAAAAGTACTGGTTTTCTGAAATCTCGGCAAACATTTTTTCACCCAATCTTGATGAGACTTTGTGGTAATGATCAGTTCACTAAGCCCACTTGGCTGCCCAATTTTCACTGTTCTAGGTTGAAGCGTTCGTTTCCAGTAAGAGTTTGAATTTTTAGGTTTCACTCTGTTTTCTCCTATATAGATAGATGTGTTGGGAACTCTAAATGAAACACGGTTTGTGCTAACTCTTTGAAAATTGACAAAATAAAGTAGTTCTAAGTTCTGTCTCTATGGTTTGTTTCCTCTTGAAGCAGCCCTAAACGGAGACTGCCTAAAGACATTTTCATTGGAAAGGTGTGCCAAGCGTCCAAAAGTACTGGTTTTCTGAAATCTCGGCAAACATTTTTTCACCCAATCTTGATGAGACTTTGTGGTAATGATCAGTTCACTAAGCCCACTTGGCTGCCCAATTTTCACTCTTCTAGGTTGAAGCGTTCGTTTCCAGTAAGAGTCTGAATTTTCAGGTTTCACTCTGTTTTCTCCTATATAGATAGATGTGTTGGGAACTCTAAATGAAACACGGTTTGTGCTAGCTCTTGGAAAATTGACAAAATAAAGTAGTTCTAAGTTCTGTCTCTATGGTTTGTTTCCTCTTGAAGCAGCCCTAAGCGGAGACTGCCTAAAGACATTTTCATTGGAAAGGTGTGGCAAGCGTCCAAAAGTACTGGTTTTCTGAAATCTCGGCAAACATTTTTTCACCCAATCTTGATGAGACTTTGTGGTAATGATCAGTTCACTAAGCCCACTTGGCTGCCCAATTTTCACTGTTCTAGGTTGAAGCGTTCGTTTCCAGTAAGAGTCTGAATTTTCAGGTTTCACTCTGTTTTCTCCTATATAGATAGATGTGTTGGGAACTCTAAATGAAACACGGTTTGTGCTAGCTCTTGGAAAATTGACAAAATAAAGTAGTTCTAAGTTCTGTCTCTATGGTTTGTTTCCTCTTGAATCAGCCCTAAGCGAGACTGCCTAAAGACATTTTCATTGAAAAGGTGTGCCAAGCGTCCAAAAGTACTGGTTTTCTGAAATCTCGGCAAACATTTTTTCACCCAATCTTGATGAGACTTTGTGGTAATGATCAGTTCACTAAGCCCACTTGGCTGCCCAATTTTCACTCTTCTAGGTTGAAGCGTTCGTTTCCAGTAAGAGTCTGAATTTTTAGGTTTCACTCTGTTTTCTCCTATATAGATAGATGTGTTGGGAACTCTAAATGAAACACGGTTTGTGCTAGCTCTTGGAAAATTGACAAAATAAAGTAGTTCTAAGTTCTGTCTCTATGGTTTGTTTCCTCTTGAAGCAGCCCTAAACGGAGACTGCCTAAAGACATTTTCATTGGAAAGGTGTGCCAAGCGTCCAAAAGTACTGGTTTTCTGAAATCTCGGCAAACATTTTTTCACCCAATCTTGATGAGACTTTGTGGTAATGATCAGTTCACTAAGCCCACTTGGCTGCCCAATTTTCACTCTTCTAGGTTGAAGCGTTCGTTTCCAGTAAGAGTTTGAATTTTTAGGTTTCACTCTGTTTTCTCCTCTATAGATAGATGTGTTGGGAACTCTAAATGAAACACGGTTTGTGCTAGCTCTTGGAAAATTGACAAAATAAAGTAGTTCTAAGTTCTGTCTCTATGGTTTGTTTCCTCTTGAAGCAGCCCTAAGCGAGACTGCCTAAAGACATTTTCATTGGAAAGGTGTGGCAAGCGTCCAAAAGTACTGGTTTTCTGAAATCTCGGCAAACATTTTTTCACCCAATCTTGATGAGACTTTGTGGTAATGATCAGTTCACTAAGCCCACTTGGCTGCCCAATTTTCACTGTTCTAGGTTGAAGCGTTCGTTTCCAGTAAGAGTTTGAAGTTTTAGGTTTCACTCTGTTTTCTCCTATATAGATAGATGTGTTGGGAACTCTAAATGAAACACGGTTTGTGCTAGATCTTGGAAAATTGACAAAATAAAGTAGTTCTAAGTTCTGTCTCTATGGTTTGTTTCCTCTTGAAGCAGCCCTAAGCGGAGACTGCCTAAAGACATTTTCATTGGAAAGGTGTGGCAAGCGTCCAAAAGTACTGGTTTTCTGAAATCTCGGCAAACATTTTTTCACCCAATCTTGATGAGACTTTGTGGTAATGATCAGTTCACTAAGCCCACTTGGCTGCCCAATTTTCACTGTTCTAGGTTGAAGCGTTCGTTTCCAGTAAGAGTCTGAATTTTCAGGTTTCACTCTGTTTTCTCCTATATAGATAGATGTGTTTGGAACTCTAAATGAAACACGGTTTGTGCTAGCTCTTGGAAAATTGACAAAATAAAGTAGTTCTAAGTTCTGTCTCTATGGTTTGTTTCCTCTTGAAGCAGCCCTAAACGGAGACTGCCTAAAGACATTTTCATTGGAAAGGTGTGGCAAGCGTCCAAAAGTACTGGTTTTCTGAAATCTCGGCAAACATTTTTTCACCCAATCTTGATGAGACTTTGTGGTAATGATCAGTTCACTAAGCGCACTTGGCTGCCCAATTTTCACTGTTCTAGGTTGAAGCGTTCGTTTCCAGTAAGAGTCTGAATTTTCAGGTTTCACTCTGTTTTCTCCTATATAGATAGATGTGTTGGGAACTCTAAATGAAACACGGTTTGTGTTAACTCTTTGAAAATTGACAAAATAAAGTAGTTCTAAGTTCTGTCTCTATGGTTTGTTTCCTCTTGAAGCAGCCCTAAACGGAGACTGCCTAAAGACATTTTCATTGGAAAGGTGTGCCAAGCGTCCAAAAGTACTGGTTTTCTGAAATCTCGGCAAACATTTTTTCACCCAATCTTGATGAGACTTTGTGGTAATGATAAGTTCACTAAGCCCACTTGGCTGCCCAATTTTCACTGTTCTAGGTTGAAGCGTTCGTTTCCAGTAAGAGTCTGAATTTTTAGGTTTCACTCTGTTTTCTCCTATATAGATAGATGTGTTGGGATCTCTAAATGAAACACGGTTTGTGCTAGCTCTTTGAAAATTGACAAAATAAAGTAGTTCTAAGTTCTGTCTCTATGGTTTGTTTCCTCTTGAAGCAGCCCTAAACGGAGACTGCCTAAAGACATTTTCATCGGAAAGGTGTGCCAAGCGTCCAAAAGTACTGGTTTTCTGAAATCTCGGCAAACATTTTTTCACCCAATCTTGATGAGACTTTGTGGTAATGATCAGTTCACTAAGCCCACTTGGCTGCCCAATTTTCACTGTTCTAGGTTGAAGCGTTCGTTTCCAGTAAGAGTTTGAATTTTTAGGTTTCACTCTGTTTTCTCCTATATAGATAGATGTGTTGGGAACTCTAAATGAAACACGGTTTGTGCTAACTCTTTGAAAATTGACAAAATAAAGTAGTTCTAAGTTCTGTCTCTATGGTTTGTTTCCTCTTGAAGCAGCCCTAAACGGAGACTGCCTAAAGACATTTTCATCGGAAAGGTGTGCCAAGCGTCCAAAAGTACTGGTTTTCTGAAATCTCGGCAAACATTTTTTCACCCAATCTTGATGAGACTTTGTGGTAATGATCAGTTCACTAAGCCCACTTGGCTGCCCAATTTTCACTGTTCTAGGTTGAAGCGTTCGTTTCCAGTAAGAGTTTGAATTTTTAGGTTTCACTCTGTTTTCTCCTATATAGATAGATGTGTTGGGAACTCTAAATGAAACACGGTTTGTGCTAGCTCTTGGAAAATTGACAAAATAAAGTAGTTCTAAGTTCTGTCTCTATGGTTTGTTTCCTCTTGAAGCAGCCCTAAGCGAGACTGCCTAAAGACATTTTCATTGGAAAGGTGTGCCAAGCGTCCAAAAGTACTGGTTTTCTGAAATCTCGGCAAACATTTTTTCACCCAATCTTGATGAGACTTTGTGGTAATGATCAGTTCACTAAGCCCACTTGGCTGCCCAATTTTCACTCTTCTAGGTTGAAGCGTTCGTTTCCAGTAAGAGTTTGAATTTTTAGGTTTCACTCTGTTTTCTCCTATATAGATAGATGTGTTGGGAACTCTAAATGAAACACGGTTTGTGCTAGCTCTTGGAAAATTGACAAAATAAAGTAGTTCTAAGTTCTGTCTCTATGGTTTGTTTCCTCTTGAATCAGCCCTAAACGGAGACTGCCTAAAGACATTTTCATTGGAAAGGTGTGCCAAGCGTCCAAAAGTACTGGTTTTCTGAAATCTCGGCAAACATTTTTTCACCCAATCTTGATGAGACTTTGTGGTAATGATCAGTTCACTAAGCCCACTTGGCTGCCCAATTTTCACTGTTCTAGGTTGAAGCGTTCGTTTCCAGTAAGAGTTTGAATTTTTAGGTTTCACTCTGTTTTCTCCTCTATAGATAGATGTGTTGGGAACTCTAAATGAAACACGGTTTGTGCTAGCTCTTGGAAAATTGACAAAATAAAGTAGTTCTAAGTTCTGTCTCTATGGTTTGTTTCCTCTTGAAGCAGCCCTAAGCGAGACTGCCTAAAGACATTTTCATTGGAAAGGTGTGGCAAGCGTCCAAAAGTACTGGTTTTCTGAAATCTCGGCAAACATTTTTTCACCCAATCTTGATGAGACTTTGTGGTAATGATCAGTTCACTAAGCCCACTTGGCTGCCCAATTTTCACTGTTCTAGGTTGAAGCGTTCGTTTCCAGTAAGAGTTTGAAGTTTTAGGTTTCACTCTGTTTTCTCCTATATAGATAGATGTGTTGGGAACTCTAAATGAAACACGGTTTGTGCTAGCTCTTGGAAAATTGACAAAATAAAGTAGTTCTAAGTTCTGTCTCTATGGTTTGTTTCCTCTTGAATCAGCCCTAAGCGAGACTGCCTAAAGACATTTTCATTGAAAAGGTGTGCCAAGCGTCCAAAAGTACTGGTTTTCTGAAATCTCGGCAAACATTTTTTCACCCAATCTTGATGAGACTTTGTGGTAATGATCAGTTCACTAAGCCCACTTGGCTGCCCAATTTTCACTCTTCTAGGTTGAAGCGTTCGTTTCCAGTAAGAGTCTGAATTTTTAGGTTTCACTCTGTTTTCTCCTATATAGATAGATGTGTTGGGAACTCTAAATGAAACACGGTTTGTGCTAGCTCTTGGAAAATTGACAAAATAAAGTAGTTCTAAGTTCTGTCTCTATGGTTTGTTTCCTCTTGAAGCAGCCCTAAGCGAGACTGCCTAAAGACATTTTCATTGGAAAGGTGTGCCAAGCGTCCAAAAGTACTGGTTTTCTGAAATCTCGGCAAACATTTTTTCACCCAATCTTGATGAGACTTTGTGGTAATGATCAGTTCACTAAGCCCACTTGGCTGCCCAATTTTCACTGTTCTAGGTTGAAGCGTTTGTTTCCAGTAAGAGTTTGAATTTTTAGGTTTCACTCTGTTTTCTCCCATATAGATAGATGTGTTGGGAACTCTAAATGAAACACGGTTTGTGCTAACTCTTTGAAAATTGACAAAATAAAGTAGTTCTAAGTTCTGTCTCTATGGTTTGTTTCCTCTTGAAGCAGCCCTAAACGGAGACTGCCTAAAGACATTTTCATTGGAAAGGTGTGCCAAGCGTCCAAAAGTACTGGTTTTCTGAAATCTCGGCAAACATTTTTTCACCCAATCTTGATGAGACTTTGTGGTAATGATCAGTTCACTAAGCCCACTTGGCTGCCCAATTTTCACTCTTCTAGGTTGAAGCGTTCGTTTCCAGTAAGAGTTTGAATTTTTAGGTTTCACTCTGTTTTCTCCTCTATAGATAGATGTGTTGGGAACTCTAAATGAAACACGGTTTGTGCTAACTCTTTGAAAATTGACAAAATAAAGTAGTTCTAAGTTCTGTCTCTATGGTTTGTTTCCTCTTGAAGCAGCCCTAAACGGAGACTGCCTAAAGACATTTTCATTGGAAAGGTGTGCCAAGCGTCCAAAAGTACTGGTTTTCTGAAATCTCGGCAAACATTTTTTCACCCAATCTTGATGAGACTTTGTGGTAATGATCAGTTCACTAAGCCCACTTGGCTGCCCAATTTTCACTCTTCTAGGTTGAAGCGTTCGTTTCCAGTAAGAGTTTGAATTTTTAGGTTTCACTCTGTTTTCTCCTCTATAGATAGATGTGTTGGGAACTCTAAATGAAACACGGTTTGTGCTAGCTCTTGGAAAATTGACAAAATAAAGTAGTTCTAAGTTCTGTCTCTGTGGTTTGTTTCCTCTTGAAGCAGCCCTAAGCGGAGACTGCCTAAAGACATTTTCATTGGAAAGGTGTGCCAAGCGTCCAAAAGTACTGGTTTTCTGAAATCTCGGCAAACATTTTTTCACCCAATCTTGATGAGACTTTGTGGTAATGATCAGTTCACTAAGCCCACTTGGCTGCCCAATTTTCACTCTTCTAGGTTGAAGCGTTCGTTTCCAGTAAGAGTTTGAATTTTTAGGTTTCACTCTGTTTTCTCCTATATAGATAGATGTGTTGGGAACTCTAAATGAAACACGGTTTGTGCTAGCTCTTGGAAAATTGACAAAATAAAGTAGTTCTAAGTTCTGTCTCTATGGTTTGTTTCCTCTTGAAGCAGCCCTAAGCGAGACTGCCTAAAGACATTTTCATTGGAAAGGTGTGCCAAGCGTCCAAAAGTACTGGTTTTCTGAAATCTCGGCAAACATTTTTTCACCCAATCTTGATGAGACTTTGTGGTAATGATCAGTTCACTAAGCCCACTTGGCTGCCCAATTTTCACTGTTCTAGGTTGAAGCGTTTGTTTCCAGTAAGAGTTTGAATTTTTAGGTTTCACTCTGTTTTCTCCTATATAGATAGATGTGTTGGGAACTCTAAATGAAACACGGTTTGTGCTAACTCTTTGAAAATTGACAAAATAAAGTAGTTCTAAGTTCTGTCTCTATGGTTTGTTTCCTCTTGAAGCAGCCCTAAACGGAGACTGCCTAAAGACATTTTCATTGGAAAGGTGTGCCAAGCGTCCAAAAGTACTGGTTTTCTGAAATCTCGGCAAACATTTTTTCACCCAATCTTGATGAGACTTTGTGGTAATGATCAGTTCACTAAGCCCACTTGGCTGCCCAATTTTCACTCTTCTAGGTTGAAGCGTTCGTTTCCAGTAAGAGTTTGAATTTTTAGGTTTCACTCTGTTTTCTCCTCTATAGATATGATGTGTTGGGAACTCTAAATGAAACACGGTTTGCGCTAGCTCTTGGAAAATTGACAAAATAAAGTAGTTCTAAGTTCTGTCTCTATGGTTTGTTTCCTCTTGAATCAGCCCTAAGCGAGACTGCCTAAAGACATTTTCATTGGAAAGGTGTGCCAAGCGTCCAAAAGTACTGGTTTTCTGAAATCTCGGCAAACATTTTTTCACCCAATCTTGATGAGACTTTGTGGTAATGATCAGTTCACTAAGCCCACTTGGCTGCCCAATTTTCACTCTTCTAGGTTGAAGCGTTCGTTTCCAGTAAGAGTTTGAAGTTTTAGGTTTCACTCTGTTTTCTCCTCTATAGATAGATGTGTTGGGAACTCTAAATGAAACACGGTTTGTGCTAGCTCTTGGAAAATTGACAAAATAAAGTAGTTCTAAGTTCTGTCTCTGTGGTTTGTTTCCTCTTGAAGCAGCCCTAAACGGAGACTGCCTAAAGACATTTTCATTGGAAAGGTGTGCCAAGCGTCCAAAAGTACTGGTTTTCTGAAATCTCGGCAAACATTTTTTCACCCAATCTTGATGAGACTTTGTGGTAATGATCAGTTCACTAAGCCCACTTGGCTGCCCAATTTTCACTCTTCTAGGTTGAAGCGTTCGTTTCCAGTAAGAGTTTGAATTTTTAGGTTTCACTCTGTTTTCTCCTCTATAGATAGATGTGTTGGGAACTCTAAATGAAACACGGTTTGTGCTAGCTCTTGGAAAATTGACAAAATAAAGTAGTTCTAAGTTCTGTCTCTGTGGTTTGTTTCCTCTTGAAGCAGCCCTAAGCGGAGACTGCCTAAAGACATTTTCATTGGAAAGGTGTGGCAAGCGTCCAAAAGTACTGGTTTTCTGAAATCTCGGCAAACATTTTTTCACCCAATCTTGATGAGACTTTGTGGTAATGATCAGTTCACTAAGCCCACTTGGCTGCCCAATTTTCACTCTTCTAGGTTGAAGCGTTCGTTTCCAGTAAGAGTTTGAATTTTTAGGTTTCACTCTGTTTTCTCCTCTATAGATAGATGTGTTGGGAACTCTAAATGAAACACGGTTTGTGCTAGCTCTTGGAAAATTGACAAAATAAAGTAGTTCTAAGTTCTGTCTCTATGGTTTGTTTCCTCTTGAAGCAGCCCTAAGCGAGACTGCCTAAAGACATTTTCATTGGAAAGGTGTGCCAAGCGTCCAAAAGTACTGGTTTTCTGAAATCTCGGCAAACATTTTTTCACCCAATCTTGATGAGACTTTGTGGTAATGATCAGTTCACTAAGCCCACTTGGCTGCCCAATTTTCACTCTTCTAGGTTGAAGCGTTCGTTTCCAGTAAGAGTCTGAATTTTTAGGTTTCACTCTGTTTTCTCCTATATAGATAGATGTGTTGGGAACTCTAAATGAAACACGGTTTGTGTTAACTCTTTGAAAATTGACAAAATAAAGTAGTTCTAAGTTCTGTCTCTATGGTTTGTTTCCTCTTGAAGCAGCCCTAAGCGAGACTGCCTAAAGACATTTTCATTGGAAAGGTGTGCCAAGCGTCCAAAAGTACTGGTTTTCTGAAATCTCGGCAAACATTTTTTCACCCAATCTTGATGAGACTTTGTGGTAATGATCAGTTCACTAAGCCCACTTGGCTGCCCAATTTTCACTGTTCTAGGTTGAAGCGTTCGTTTCCAGTAAGAGTTTGAATTTTTAGGTTTCACTCTGTTTTCTCCTATATAGATAGATGTGTTGGGAACTCTAAATGAAACACGGTTTGTGCTAACTCTTTGAAAATTGACAAAATAAAGTAGTTCTAAGTTCTGTCTCTATGGTTTGTTTCCTCTTGAAGCAGCCCTAAACGGAGACTGCCTAAAGACATTTTCATTGGAAAGGTGTGCCAAGCGTCCAAAAGTACTGGTTTTCTGAAATCTCGGCAAACATTTTTTCACCCAATCTTGATGAGACTTTGTGGTAATGATCAGTTCACTAAGCCCACTTGGCTGCCCAATTTTCACTCTTCTAGGTTGAAGCGTTCGTTTCCAGTAAGAGTTTGAATTTTTAGGTTTCACTCTGTTTTCTCCTCTATAGATAGATGTGTTGGGAACTCTAAATGAAACACGGTTTGTGCTAGCTCTTGGAAAATTGACAAAATAAAGTAGTTCTAAGTTCTGTCTCTATGGTTTGTTTCCTCTTGAAGCAGCCCTAAGCGAGACTGCCTAAAGACATTTTCATTGGAAAGGTGTGCCAAGCGTCCAAAAGTACTGGTTTTCTGAAATCTCGGCAAACATTTTTTCACCCAATCTTGATGAGACTTTGTGGTAATGATCAGTTCACTAAGCCCACTTGGCTGCCCAATTTTCACTGTTCTAGGTTGAAGCGTTCGTTTCCAGTAAGAGTTTGAAGTTTTAGGTTTCACTCTGTTTTCTCCTCTATAGATAGATGTGTTGGGAACTCTAAATGAAACACGGTTTGTGCTAGCTCTTGGAAAATTGACAAAATAAAGTAGTTCTAAGTTCTGTCTCTATGGTTTGTTTCCTCTTGAAGCAGCCCTAAGCGGAGACTGCCTAAAGACATTTTCATTGGAAAGGTGTGCCAAGCGTCCAAAAGTACTGGTTTTCTGAAATCTCGGCAAACATTTTTTCACCCAATCTTGATGAGACTTTGTGGTAATGATCAGTTCACTAAGCCCACTTGGCTGCCCAATTTTCACTGTTCTAGGTTGAAGCGTTCGTTTCCAGTAAGAGTCTGAATTTTCAGGTTTCACTCTGTTTTCTCCTATATAGATAGATGTGTTGGGAACTCTAAATGAAACACGGTTTGTGTTAACTCTTTGAAAATTGACAAAATAAAGTAGTTCTAAGTTCTGTCTCTATGGTTTGTTTCCTCTTGAAGCAGCCCTAAACGGAGACTGCCTAAAGACATTTTCATTGGAAAGGTGTGGCAAGCGTCCAAAAGTACTGGTTTTCTGAAATCTCGGCAAACATTTTTTCACCCAATCTTGATGAGACTTTGTGGTAATGATCAGTTCACTAAGCCCACTTGGCTGCCCAATTTTCACTGTTCTAGGTTGAAGCGTTCGTTTCCAGTAAGAGTCTGAATTTTCAGGTTTCACTCTGTTTTCTCCTATATAGATAGATGTGTTGGGAACTCTAAATGAAACACGGTTTGTGTTAACTCTTTGAAAATTGACAAAATAAAGTAGTTCTAAGTTCTGTCTCTATGGTTTGTTTCCTCTTGAAGCAGCCCTAAACGGAGACTGCCTAAAGACATTTTCATTGGAAAGGTGTGCCAAGCGTCCAAAAGTACTGGTTTTCTGAAATCTCGGCAAACATTTTTTCACCCAATCTTGATGAGACTTTGTGGTAATGATCAGTTCACTAAGCCCACTTGGCTGCCCAATTTTCACTGTTCTAGGTTGAAGCGTTCGTTTCCAGTAAGAGTCTGAAGTTTCAGGTTTCACTCTGTTTTCTCCTATATAGATAGATGTGTTGGGAACTCTAAATGAAACACGGTTTGTGCTAGCTCTTGGAAAATTGACAAAATAAAGTAGTTCTAAGTTCTGTCTCTATGGTTTGTTTCCTCTTGAAGCAGCCCTAAGCGGAGACTGCCTAAAGACATTTTCATTGGAAAGGTGTGGCAAGCGTCCAAAAGTACTGGTTTTCTGAAATCTCGGCAAACATTTTTTCACCCAATCTTGATGAGACTTTGTGGTAATGATCAGTTCACTAAGCCCACTTGGCTGCCCAATTTTCACTGTTCTAGGTTGAAGCGTTCGTTTCCAGTAAGAGTCTGAATTTTCAGGTTTCACTCTGTTTTCTCCTATATAGATAGATGTGTTGGGAACTCTAAATGAAACACGGTTTGTGCTAGCTCTTGGAAAATTGACAAAATAAAGTAGTTCTAAGTTCTGTCTCTATGGTTTGTTTCCTCTTGAATCAGCCCTAAGCGAGACTGCCTAAAGACATTTTCATTGAAAAGGTGTGCCAAGCGTCCAAAAGTACTGGTTTTCTGAAATCTCGGCAAACATTTTTTCACCCAATCTTGATGAGACTTTGTGGTAATGATCAGTTCACTAAGCCCACTTGGCTGCCCAATTTTCACTCTTCTAGGTTGAAGCGTTCGTTTCCAGTAAGAGTCTGAATTTTTAGGTTTCACTCTGTTTTCTCCTATATAGATAGATGTGTTGGGAACTCTAAATGAAACACGGTTTGTGCTAGCTCTTGGAAAATTGACAAAATAAAGTAGTTCTAAGTTCTGTCTCTATGGTTTGTTTCCTCTTGAAGCAGCCCTAAACGGAGACTGCCTAAAGACATTTTCATTGGAAAGGTGTGCCAAGCGTCCAAAAGTACTGGTTTTCTGAAATCTCGGCAAACATTTTTTCACCCAATCTTGATGAGACTTTGTGGTAATGATCAGTTCACTAAGCCCACTTGGCTGCCCAATTTTCACTCTTCTAGGTTGAAGCGTTCGTTTCCAGTAAGAGTTTGAATTTTTAGGTTTCACTCTGTTTTCTCCTCTATAGATAGATGTGTTGGGAACTCTAAATGAAACACGGTTTGTGCTAGCTCTTGGAAAATTGACAAAATAAAGTAGTTCTAAGTTCTGTCTCTATGGTTTGTTTCCTCTTGAAGCAGCCCTAAGCGAGACTGCCTAAAGACATTTTCATTGGAAAGGTGTGGCAACCGTCCAAAAGTACTGGTTTTCTGAAATCTCGGCAAACATTTTTTCACCCAATCTTGATGAGACTTTGTGGTAATGATCAGTTCACTAAGCCCACTTGGCTGCCCAATTTTCACTGTTCTAGGTTGAAGCGTTCGTTTCCAGTAAGAGTTTGAAGTTTTAGGTTTCACTCTGTTTTCTCCTATATAGATAGATGTGTTGGGAACTCTAAATGAAACACGGTTTGTGCTAGCTCTTGGAAAATTGACAAAATAAAGTAGTTCTAAGTTCTGTCTCTATGGTTTGTTTCCTCTTGAAGCAGCCCTAAGCGGAGACTGCCTAAAGACATTTTCATTGGAAAGGTGTGGCAAGCGTCCAAAAGTACTGGTTTTCTGAAATCTCGGCAAACATTTTTTCACCCAATCTTGATGAGACTTTGTGGTAATGATCAGTTCACTAAGCCCACTTGGCTGCCCAATTTTCACTGTTCTAGGTTGAAGCGTTCGTTTCCAGTAAGAGTCTGAATTTTCAGGTTTCACTCTGTTTTCTCCTATATAGATAGATGTGTTGGGAACTCTAAATGAAACACGGTTTGTGCTAGCTCTTGGAAAATTGACAAAATAAAGTAGTTCTAAGTTCTGTCTCTATGGTTTGTTTCCTCTTGAAGCAGCCCTAAACGGAGACTGCCTAAAGACATTTTCATTGGAAAGGTGTGCCAAGCGTCCAAAAGTACTGGTTTTCTGAAATCTCGGCAAACATTTTTTCACCCAATCTTGATGAGACTTTGTGGTAATGATAAGTTCACTAAGCCCACTTGGCTGCCCAATTTTCACTGTTCTAGGTTGAAGCGTTCGTTTCCAGTAAGAGTCTGAATTTTTAGGTTTCACTCTGTTTTCTCCTATATAGATAGATGTGTTGGGATCTCTAAATGAAACACGGTTTGTGCTAGCTCTTTGAAAATTGACAAAATAAAGTAGTTCTAAGTTCTGTCTCTATGGTTTGTTTCCTCTTGAAGCAGCCCTAAACGGAGACTGCCTAAAGACATTTTCATCGGAAAGGTGTGCCAAGCGTCCAAAAGTACTGGTTTTCTGAAATCTCGGCAAACATTTTTTCACCCAATCTTGATGAGACTTTGTGGTAATGATCAGTTCACTAAGCCCACTTGGCTGCCCAATTTTCACTGTTCTAGGTTGAAGCGTTCGTTTCCAGTAAGAGTTTGAATTTTTAGGTTTCACTCTGTTTTCTCCTATATAGATAGATGTGTTGGGAACTCTAAATGAAACACGGTTTGTGCTAACTCTTTGAAAATTGACAAAATAAAGTAGTTCTAAGTTCTGTCTCTATGGTTTGTTTCCTCTTGAAGCAGCCCTAAACGGAGACTGCCTAAAGACATTTTCATCGGAAAGGTGTGCCAAGCGTCCAAAAGTACTGGTTTTCTGAAATCTCGGCAAACATTTTTTCACCCAATCTTGATGAGACTTTGTGGTAATGATCAGTTCACTAAGCCCACTTGGCTGCCCAATTTTCACTGTTCTAGGTTGAAGCGTTCGTTTCCAGTAAGAGTTTGAATTTTTAGGTTTCACTCTGTTTTCTCCTATATAGATAGATGTGTTGGGAACTCTAAATGAAACACGGTTTGTGCTAGCTCTTGGAAAATTGACAAAATAAAGTAGTTCTAAGTTCTGTCTCTATGGTTTGTTTCCTCTTGAAGCAGCCCTAAGCGAGACTGCCTAAAGACATTTTCATTGGAAAGGTGTGCCAAGCGTCCAAAAGTACTGGTTTTCTGAAATCTCGGCAAACATTTTTTCACCCAATCTTAATGAGACTTTGTGGTAATGATCAGTTCACTAAGCCCACTTGGCTGCCCAATTTTCACTCTTCTAGGTTGAAGCGTTCGTTTCCAGTAAGAGTTTGAATTTTTAGGTTTCACTCTGTTTTCTCCTATATAGATAGATGTGTTGGGAACTCTAAATGAAACACGGTTTGTGCTAGCTCTTGGAAAATTGACAAAATAAAGTAGTTCTAAGTTCTGTCTCTATGGTTTGTTTCCTCTTGAATCAGCCCTAAACGGAGACTGCCTAAAGACATTTTCATTGGAAAGGTGTGCCAAGCGTCCAAAAGTACTGGTTTTCTGAAATCTCGGCAAACATTTTTTCACCCAATCTTGATGAGACTTTGTGGTAATGATCAGTTCACTAAGCCCACTTGGCTGCCCAATTTTCACTGTTCTAGGTTGAAGCGTTCGTTTCCAGTAAGAGTTTGAATTTTTAGGTTTCACTCTGTTTTCTCCTCTATAGATAGATGTGTTGGGAACTCTAAATGAAACACGGTTTGTGCTAGCTCTTGGAAAATTGACAAAATAAAGTAGTTCTAAGTTCTGTCTCTATGGTTTGTTTCCTCTTGAAGCAGCCCTAAGCGAGACTGCCTAAAGACATTTTCATTGGAAAGGTGTGGCAAGCGTCCAAAAGTACTGGTTTTCTGAAATCTCGGCAAACATTTTTTCACCCAATCTTGATGAGACTTTGTGGTAATGATCAGTTCACTAAGCCCACTTGGCTGCCCAATTTTCACTCTTCTAGGTTGAAGCGTTCGTTTCCAGTAAGAGTTTGAATTTTTAGGTTTCACTCTGTTTTCTCCTCTATAGATAGATGTGTTGGGAACTCTAAATGAAACACGGTTTGTGCTAGCTCTTGGAAAATTGACAAAATAAAGTAGTTCTAAGTTCTGTCTCTATGGTTTGTTTCCTCTTGAAGCAGCCCTAAGCGAGACTGCCTAAAGACATTTTCATTGGAAAGGTGTGCCAAGCGTCCAAAAGTACTGGTTTTCTGAAATCTCGGCAAACATTTTTTCACCCAATCTTGATGAGACTTTGTGGTAATGATCAGTTCACTAAGCCCACTTGGCTGCCCAATTTTCACTCTTCTAGGTTGAAGCGTTCGTTTCCAGTAAGAGTCTGAATTTTTAGGTTTCACTCTGTTTTCTCCTATATAGATAGATGTGTTGGGAACTCTAAATGAAACACGGTTTGTGTTAACTCTTTGAAAATTGACAAAATAAAGTAGTTCTAAGTTCTGTCTCTATGGTTTGTTTCCTCTTGAAGCAGCCCTAAGCGAGACTGCCTAAAGACATTTTCATTGGAAAGGTGTGCCAAGCGTCCAAAAGTACTGGTTTTCTGAAATCTCGGCAAACATTTTTTCACCCAATCTTGATGAGACTTTGTGGTAATGATCAGTTCACTAAGCCCACTTGGCTGCCCAATTTTCACTGTTCTAGGTTGAAGCGTTCGTTTCCAGTAAGAGTTTGAATTTTTAGGTTTCACTCTGTTTTCTCCTATATAGATAGATGTGTTGGGAACTCTAAATGAAACACGGTTTGTGCTAACTCTTTGAAAATTGACAAAATAAAGTAGTTCTAAGTTCTGTCTCTATGGTTTGTTTCCTCTTGAAGCAGCCCTAAACGGAGACTGCCTAAAGACATTTTCATTGGAAAGGTGTGCCAAGCGTCCAAAAGTACTGGTTTTCTGAAATCTCGGCAAACATTTTTTCACCCAATCTTGATGAGACTTTGTGGTAATGATCAGTTCACTAAGCCCACTTGGCTGCCCAATTTTCACTCTTCTAGGTTGAAGCGTTCGTTTCCAGTAAGAGTTTGAATTTTTAGGTTTCACTCTGTTTTCTCCTCTATAGATAGATGTGTTGGGAACTCTAAATGAAACACGGTTTGTGCTAGCTCTTGGAAAATTGACAAAATAAAGTAGTTCTAAGTTCTGTCTCTATGGTTTGTTTCCTCTTGAAGCAGCCCTAAGCGAGACTGCCTAAAGACATTTTCATTGGAAAGGTGTGCCAAGCGTCCAAAAGTACTGGTTTTCTGAAATCTCGGCAAACATTTTTTCACCCAATCTTGATGAGACTTTGTGGTAATGATCAGTTCACTAAGCCCACTTGGCTGCCCAATTTTCACTGTTCTAGGTTGAAGCGTTCGTTTCCAGTAAGAGTTTGAAGTTTTAGGTTTCACTCTGTTTTCTCCTCTATAGATAGATGTGTTGGGAACTCTAAATGAAACACGGTTTGTGCTAGCTCTTGGAAAATTGACAAAATAAAGTAGTTCTAAGTTCTGTCTCTATGGTTTGTTTCCTCTTGAAGCAGCCCTAAGCGGAGACTGCCTAAAGACATTTTCATTGGAAAGGTGTGCCAAGCGTCCAAAAGTACTGGTTTTCTGAAATCTCGGCAAACATTTTTTCACCCAATCTTGATGAGACTTTGTGGTAATGATCAGTTCACTAAGCCCACTTGGCTGCCCAATTTTCACTGTTCTAGGTTGAAGCGTTCGTTTCCAGTAAGAGTCTGAATTTTCAGGTTTCACTCTGTTTTCTCCTATATAGATAGATGTGTTGGGAACTCTAAATGAAACACGGTTTGTGTTAACTCTTTGAAAATTGACAAAATAAAGTAGTTCTAAGTTCTGTCTCTATGGTTTGTTTCCTCTTGAAGCAGCCCTAAACGGAGACTGCCTAAAGACATTTTCATTGGAAAGGTGTGGCAAGCGTCCAAAAGTACTGGTTTTCTGAAATCTCGGCAAACATTTTTTCACCCAATCTTGATGAGACTTTGTGGTAATGATCAGTTCACTAAGCCCACTTGGCTGCCCAATTTTCACTGTTCTAGGTTGAAGCGTTCGTTTCCAGTAAGAGTCTGAATTTTCAGGTTTCACTCTGTTTTCTCCTATATAGATAGATGTGTTGGGAACTCTAAATGAAACACGGTTTGTGTTAACTCTTTGAAAATTGACAAAATAAAGTAGTTCTAAGTTCTGTCTCTATGGTTTGTTTCCTCTTGAAGCAGCCCTAAACGGAGACTGCCTAAAGACATTTTCATTGGAAAGGTGTGCCAAGCGTCCAAAAGTACTGGTTTTCTGAAATCTCGGCAAACATTTTTTCACCCAATCTTGATGAGACTTTGTGGTAATGATCAGTTCACTAAGCCCACTTGGCTGCCCAATTTTCACTGTTCTAGGTTGAAGCGTTCGTTTCCAGTAAGAGTCTGAAGTTTCAGGTTTCACTCTGTTTTCTCCTATATAGATAGATGTGTTGGGAACTCTAAATGAAACACGGTTTGTGCTAGCTCTTGGAAAATTGACAAAATAAAGTAGTTCTAAGTTCTGTCTCTATGGTTTGTTTCCTCTTGAAGCAGCCCTAAGCGGAGACTGCCTAAAGACATTTTCATTGGAAAGGTGTGGCAAGCGTCCAAAAGTACTGGTTTTCTGAAATCTCGGCAAACATTTTTTCACCCAATCTTGATGAGACTTTGTGGTAATGATCAGTTCACTAAGCCCACTTGGCTGCCCAATTTTCACTGTTCTAGGTTGAAGCGTTCGTTTCCAGTAAGAGTCTGAATTTTCAGGTTTCACTCTGTTTTCTCCTATATAGATAGATGTGTTGGGAACTCTAAATGAAACACGGTTTGTGCTAGCTCTTGGAAAATTGACAAAATAAAGTAGTTCTAAGTTCTGTCTCTATGGTTTGTTTCCTCTTGAATCAGCCCTAAGCGAGACTGCCTAAAGACATTTTCATTGAAAAGGTGTGCCAAGCGTCCAAAAGTACTGGTTTTCTGAAATCTCGGCAAACATTTTTTCACCCAATCTTGATGAGACTTTGTGGTAATGATCAGTTCACTAAGCCCACTTGGCTGCCCAATTTTCACTCTTCTAGGTTGAAGCGTTCGTTTCCAGTAAGAGTCTGAATTTTTAGGTTTCACTCTGTTTTCTCCTATATAGATAGATGTGTTGGGAACTCTAAATGAAACACGGTTTGTGCTAGCTCTTGGAAAATTGACAAAATAAAGTAGTTCTAAGTTCTGTCTCTATGGTTTGTTTCCTCTTGAAGCAGCCCTAAACGGAGACTGCCTAAAGACATTTTCATTGGAAAGGTGTGCCAAGCGTCCAAAAGTACTGGTTTTCTGAAATCTCGGCAAACATTTTTTCACCCAATCTTGATGAGACTTTGTGGTAATGATCAGTTCACTAAGCCCACTTGGCTGCCCAATTTTCACTCTTCTAGGTTGAAGCGTTCGTTTCCAGTAAGAGTTTGAATTTTTAGGTTTCACTCTGTTTTCTCCTCTATAGATAGATGTGTTGGGAACTCTAAATGAAACACGGTTTGTGCTAGCTCTTGGAAAATTGACAAAATAAAGTAGTTCTAAGTTCTGTCTCTATGGTTTGTTTCCTCTTGAAGCAGCCCTAAGCGAGACTGCCTAAAGACATTTTCATTGGAAAGGTGTGGCAACCGTCCAAAAGTACTGGTTTTCTGAAATCTCGGCAAACATTTTTTCACCCAATCTTGATGAGACTTTGTGGTAATGATCAGTTCACTAAGCCCACTTGGCTGCCCAATTTTCACTGTTCTAGGTTGAAGCGTTCGTTTCCAGTAAGAGTTTGAAGTTTTAGGTTTCACTCTGTTTTCTCCTATATAGATAGATGTGTTGGGAACTCTAAATGAAACACGGTTTGTGCTAGCTCTTGGAAAATTGACAAAATAAAGTAGTTCTAAGTTCTGTCTCTATGGTTTGTTTCCTCTTGAAGCAGCCCTAAGCGGAGACTGCCTAAAGACATTTTCATTGGAAAGGTGTGGCAAGCGTCCAAAAGTACTGGTTTTCTGAAATCTCGGCAAACATTTTTTCACCCAATCTTGATGAGACTTTGTGGTAATGATCAGTTCACTAAGCCCACTTGGCTGCCCAATTTTCACTGTTCTAGGTTGAAGCGTTCGTTTCCAGTAAGAGTCTGAATTTTCAGGTTTCACTCTGTTTTCTCCTATATAGATAGATGTGTTGGGAACTCTAAATGAAACACGGTTTGTGCTAGCTCTTGGAAAATTGACAAAATAAAGTAGTTCTAAGTTCTGTCTCTATGGTTTGTTTCCTCTTGAAGCAGCCCTAAACGGAGACTGCCTAAAGACATTTTCATTGGAAAGGTGTGCCAAGCGTCCAAAAGTACTGGTTTTCTGAAATCTCGGCAAACATTTTTTCACCCAATCTTGATGAGACTTTGTGGTAATGATAAGTTCACTAAGCCCACTTGGCTGCCCAATTTTCACTGTTCTAGGTTGAAGCGTTCGTTTCCAGTAAGAGTCTGAATTTTTAGGTTTCACTCTGTTTTCTCCTATATAGATAGATGTGTTGGGATCTCTAAATGAAACACGGTTTGTGCTAGCTCTTTGAAAATTGACAAAATAAAGTAGTTCTAAGTTCTGTCTCTATGGTTTGTTTCCTCTTGAAGCAGCCCTAAACGGAGACTGCCTAAAGACATTTTCATCGGAAAGGTGTGCCAAGCGTCCAAAAGTACTGGTTTTCTGAAATCTCGGCAAACATTTTTTCACCCAATCTTGATGAGACTTTGTGGTAATGATCAGTTCACTAAGCCCACTTGGCTGCCCAATTTTCACTGTTCTAGGTTGAAGCGTTCGTTTCCAGTAAGAGTTTGAATTTTTAGGTTTCACTCTGTTTTCTCCTATATAGATAGATGTGTTGGGAACTCTAAATGAAACACGGTTTGTGCTAACTCTTTGAAAATTGACAAAATAAAGTAGTTCTAAGTTCTGTCTCTATGGTTTGTTTCCTCTTGAAGCAGCCCTAAACGGAGACTGCCTAAAGACATTTTCATCGGAAAGGTGTGCCAAGCGTCCAAAAGTACTGGTTTTCTGAAATCTCGGCAAACATTTTTTCACCCAATCTGATGAGACTTTGTGGTAATGATCAGTTCACTAAGCCCACTTGGCTGCCCAATTTTCACTGTTCTAGGTTGAAGCGTTCGTTTCCAGTAAGAGTTTGAATTTTTAGGTTTCACTCTGTTTTCTCCTATATAGATAGATGTGTTGGGAACTCTAAATGAAACACGGTTTGTGCTAGCTCTTGGAAAATTGACAAAATAAAGTAGTTCTAAGTTCTGTCTCTATGGTTTGTTTCCTCTTGAAGCAGCCCTAAGCGAGACTGCCTAAAGACATTTTCATTGGAAAGGTGTGCCAAGCGTCCAAAAGTACTGGTTTTCTGAAATCTCGGCAAACATTTTTTCACCCAATCTTAATGAGACTTTGTGGTAATGATCAGTTCACTAAGCCCACTTGGCTGCCCAATTTTCACTCTTCTAGGTTGAAGCGTTCGTTTCCAGTAAGAGTTTGAATTTTTAGGTTTCACTCTGTTTTCTCCTATATAGATAGATGTGTTGGGAACTCTAAATGAAACACGGTTTGTGCTAGCTCTTGGAAAATTGACAAAATAAAGTAGTTCTAAGTTCTGTCTCTATGGTTTGTTTCCTCTTGAATCAGCCCTAAACGGAGACTGCCTAAAGACATTTTCATTGGAAAGGTGTGCCAAGCGTCCAAAAGTACTGGTTTTCTGAAATCTCGGCAAACATTTTTTCACCCAATCTTGATGAGACTTTGTGGTAATGATCAGTTCACTAAGCCCACTTGGCTGCCCAATTTTCACTGTTCTAGGTTGAAGCGTTCGTTTCCAGTAAGAGTTTGAATTTTAGGTTTCACTCTGTTTTCTCCTCTATAGATAGATGTGTTGGGAACTCTAAATGAAACACGGTTTGTGCTAGCTCTTGGAAAATTGACAAAATAAAGTAGTTCTAAGTTCTGTCTCTATGGTTTGTTTCCTCTTGAAGCAGCCTAAGCGAGACTGCCTAAAGACATTTTCATTGGAAAGGTGTGGCAAGCGTCCAAAAGTACTGGTTTTCTGAAATCTCGGCAAACATTTTTTCACCCAATCTTGATGAGACTTTGTGGTAATGATCAGTTCACTAAGCCCACTTGGCTGCCCAATTTTCACTCTTCTAGGTTGAAGCGTTCGTTTCCAGTAAGAGTTTGAATTTTTAGGTTTCACTCTGTTTTCTCCTCTATAGATAGATGTGTTGGGAACTCTAAATGAAACACGGTTTGTGCTAGCTCTTGGAAAATTGACAAAATAAAGTAGTTCTAAGTTCTGTCTCTATGGTTTGTTTCCTCTTGAAGCAGCCCTAAGCGAGACTGCCTAAAGACATTTTCATTGGAAAGGTGTGCCAAGCGTCCAAAAGTACTGGTTTTCTGTGAAATCTCGGCAAACATTTTTTCACCCAATCTTGATGAGACTTTGTGGTAATGATCAGTTCACTAAGCCCACTTGGCTGCCCAATTTTCACTGTTCTAGGTTGAAGCGTTCGTTTCCAGTAAGAGTTTGAAGTTTTAGGTTTCACTCTGTTTTCTCCTCTATAGATAGATGTGTTGGGAACTCTAAATGAAACACGGTTTGTGCTAGCTCTTGGAAAATTGACAAAATAAAGTAGTTCTAAGTTCTGTCTCTATGGTTTGTTTCCTCTTGAAGCAGCCCTAAGCGGAGACTGCCTAAAGACATTTTCATTGGAAAGGTGTGCCAAGCGTCCAAAAGTACTGGTTTTCTGAAATCTCGGCAAACATTTTTTCACCCAATCTTGATGAGACTTTGTGGTAATGATCAGTTCACTAAGCCCACTTGGCTGCCCAATTTTCACTGTTCTAGGTTGAAGCGTTCGTTTCCAGTAAGAGTCTGAATTTTCAGGTTTCACTCTGTTTTCTCCTATATAGATAGATGTGTTGGGAACTCTAAATGAAACACGGTTTGTGTTAACTCTTTGAAAATTGACAAAATAAAGTAGTTCTAAGTTCTGTCTCTATGGTTTGTTTCCTCTTGAAGCAGCCCTAAACGGAGACTGCCTAAAGACATTTTCATTGGAAAGGTGTGGCAAGCGTCCAAAAGTACTGGTTTTCTGAAATCTCGGCAAACATTTTTTCACCCAATCTTGATGAGACTTTGTGGTAATGATCAGTTCACTAAGCCCACTTGGCTGCCCAATTTTCACTGTTCTAGGTTGAAGCGTTCGTTTCCAGTAAGAGTCTGAATTTTCAGGTTTCACTCTGTTTTCTCCTATATAGATAGATGTGTTGGGAACTCTAAATGAAACACGGTTTGTGTTAACTCTTTGAAAATTGACAAAATAAAGTAGTTCTAAGTTCTGTCTCTATGGTTTGTTTCCTCTTGAAGCAGCCCTAAACGGAGACTGCCTAAAGACATTTTCATTGGAAAGGTGTGCCAAGCGTCCAAAAGTACTGGTTTTCTGAAATCTCGGCAAACATTTTTTCACCCAATCTTGATGAGACTTTGTGGTAATGATCAGTTCACTAAGCCCACTTGGCTGCCCAATTTTCACTGTTCTAGGTTGAAGCGTTCGTTTCCAGTAAGAGTCTGAAGTTTCAGGTTTCACTCTGTTTTCTCCTATATAGATAGATGTGTTGGGAACTCTAAATGAAACACGGTTTGTGCTAGCTCTTGGAAAATTGACAAAATAAAGTAGTTCTAAGTTCTGTCTCTATGGTTTGTTTCCTCTTGAAGCAGCCCTAAGCGGAGACTGCCTAAAGACATTTTCATTGGAAAGGTGTGGCAAGCGTCCAAAAGTACTGGTTTTCTGAAATCTCGGCAAACATTTTTTCACCCAATCTTGATGAGACTTTGTGGTAATGATCAGTTCACTAAGCCCACTTGGCTGCCCAATTTTCACTCTTCTAGGTTGAAGCGTTCGTTTCCAGTAAGAGTCTGAATTTTCAGGTTTCACTCTGTTTTCTCCTATATAGATAGATGTGTTGGGAACTCTAAATGAAACACGGTTTGTGCTAGCTCTTGGAAAATTGACAAAATAAAGTAGTTCTAAGTTCTGTCTCTATGGTTTGTTTCCTCTTGAATCAGCCCTAAGCGAGACTGCCTAAAGACATTTTCATTGAAAAGGTGTGCCAAGCGTCCAAAAGTACTGGTTTTCTGAAATCTCGGCAAACATTTTTTCACCCAATCTTGATGAGACTTTGTGGTAATGATCAGTTCACTAAGCCCACTTGGCTGCCCAATTTTCACTCTTCTAGGTTGAAGCGTTCGTTTCCAGTAAGAGTCTGAATTTTTAGGTTTCACTCTGTTTTCTCCTATATAGATAGATGTGTTGGGAACTCTAAATGAAACACGGTTTGTGCTAGCTCTTGGAAAATTGACAAAATAAAGTAGTTCTAAGTTCTGTCTCTATGGTTTGTTTCCTCTTGAAGCAGCCCTAAACGGAGACTGCCTAAAGACATTTTCATGGGAAAGGTGTGCCAAGCGTCCAAAAGTACTGGTTTTCTGAAATCTCGGCAAACATTTTTTCACCCAATCTTGATGAGACTTTGTGGTAATGATCAGTTCACTAAGCCCACTTGGCTGCCCAATTTTCACTCTTCTAGGTTGAAGCGTTCGTTTCCAGTAAGAGTTTGAATTTTTAGGTTTCACTCTGTTTTCTCCTCTATAGATAGATGTGTTGGGAACTCTAAATGAAACACGGTTTGTGCTAGCTCTTGGAAAATTGACAAAATAAAGTAGTTCTAAGTTCTGTCTCTATGGTTTGTTTCCTCTTGAAGCAGCCCTAAGCGAGACTGCCTAAAGACATTTTCATTGGAAAGGTGTGGCAAGCGTCCAAAAGTACTGGTTTTCTGAAATCTCGGCAAACATTTTTTCACCCAATCTTGATGAGACTTTGTGGTAATGATCAGTTCACTAAGCCCACTTGGCTGCCCAATTTTCACTCTTCTAGGTTGAAGCGTTCGTTTCCAGTAAGAGTCTGAATTTTCAGGTTTCACTCTGTTTTCTCGTATATAGATAGATGTGTTGGGAACTCTAAATGAAACACGGTTTGTGCTAGCTCTTGGAAAATTGACAAAATAAAGTAGTTCTAAGTTCTGTCTCTATGGTTTGTTTCCTCTTGAATCAGCCCTAAGCGAGACTGCCTAAAGACATTTTCATTGAAAAGGTGTGCCAAGCGTCCAAAAGTACTGGTTTTCTGAAATCTCGGCAAACATTTTTTCACCCAATCTTGATGAGACTTTGTGGTAATGATCAGTTCACTAAGCCCACTTGGCTGCCCAATTTTCACTCTTCTAGGTTGAAGCGTTCGTTTCCAGTAAGAGTCTGAATTTTTAGGTTTCACTCTGTTTTCTCCTATATAGATAGATGTGTTGGGAACTCTAAATGAAACACGGTTTGTGCTAGCTCTTGGAAAATTGACAAAATAAAGTAGTTCTAAGTTCTGTCTCTATGGTTTGTTTCCTCTTGAAGCAGCCCTAAACGGAGACTGCCTAAAGACATTTTCATTGGAAAGGTGTGCCAAGCGTCCAAAAGTACTGGTTTTCTGAAATCTCGGCAAACATTTTTTCACCCAATCTTGATGAGACTTTGTGGTAATGATCAGTTCACTAAGCCCACTTGGCTGCCCAATTTTCACTCTTCTAGGTTGAAGCGTTCGTTTCCAGTAAGAGTTTGAATTTTTAGGTTTCACTCTGTTTTCTCCTCTATAGATAGATGTGTTGGGAACTCTAAATGAAACACGGTTTGTGCTAGCTCTTGGAAAATTGACAAAATAAAGTAGTTCTAAGTTCTGTCTCTATGGTTTGTTTCCTCTTGAAGCAGCCCTAAGCGAGACTGCCTAAAGACATTTTCATTGGAAAGGTGTGGCAAGCGTCCAAAAGTACTGGTTTTCTGAAATCTCGGCAAACATTTTTTCACCCAATCTTGATGAGACTTTGTGGTAATGATCAGTTCACTAAGCCCACTTGGCTGCCCAATTTTCACTGTTCTAGGTTGAAGCGTTCGTTTCCAGTAAGAGTTTGAAGTTTTAGGTTTCACTCTGTTTTCTCCTATATAGATAGATGTGTTGGGAACTCTAAATGAAACACGGTTTGTGCTAGCTCTTGGAAAATTGACAAAATAAAGTAGTTCTAAGTTCTGTCTCTATGGTTTGTTTCCTCTTGAAGCAGCCCTAAGCGGAGACTGCCTAAAGACATTTTCATTGGAAAGGTGTGGCAAGCGTCCAAAAGTACTGGTTTTCTGAAATCTCGGCAAACATTTTTTCACCCAATCTTGATGAGACTTTGTGGTAATGATCAGTTCACTAAGCCCACTTGGCTGCCCAATTTTCACTGTTCTAGGTTGAAGCGTTCGTTTCCAGTAAGAGTCTGAATTTTCAGGTTTCACTCTGTTTTCTCCTATATAGATAGATGTGTTGGGAACTCTAAATGAAACACGGTTTGTGCTAGCTCTTGGAAAATTGACAAAATAAAGTAGTTCTAAGTTCTGTCTCTATGGTTTGTTTCCTCTTGAAGCAGCCCTAAACGGAGACTGCCTAAAGACATTTTCATTGGAAAGGTGTGCCAAGCGTCCAAAAGTACTGGTTTTCTGAAATCTCGGCAAACATTTTTTCACCCAATCTTGATGAGACTTTGTGGTAATGATAAGTTCACTAAGCCCACTTGGCTGCCCAATTTTCACTGTTCTAGGTTGAAGCGTTCGTTTCCAGTAAGAGTCTGAATTTTTAGGTTTCACTCTGTTTTCTCCTATATAGATAGATGTGTTGGGATCTCTAAATGAAACACGGTTTGTGCTAGCTCTTTGAAAATTGACAAAATAAAGTAGTTCTAAGTTCTGTCTCTATGGTTTGTTTCCTCTTGAAGCAGCCCTAAACGGAGACTGCCTAAAGACATTTTCATCGGAAAGGTGTGCCAAGCGTCCAAAAGTACTGGTTTTCTGAAATCTCGGCAAACATTTTTTCACCCAATCTTGATGAGACTTTGTGGTAATGATCAGTTCACTAAGCCCACTTGGCTGCCCAATTTTCACTGTTCTAGGTTGAAGCGTTCGTTTCCAGTAAGAGTTTGAAGTTTTAGGTTTCACTCTGTTTTCTCCTATATAGATAGATGTGTTGGGAACTCTAAATGAAACACGGTTTGTGCTAGCTCTTGGAAAATTGACAAAATAAAGTAGTTCTAAGTTCTGTCTCTATGGTTTGTTTCCTCTTGAATCAGCCCTAAGCGAGACTGCCTAAAGACATTTTCATTGAAAAGGTGTGCCAAGCGTCCAAAAGTACTGGTTTTCTGAAATCTCGGCAAACATTTTTTCACCCAATCTTGATGAGACTTTGTGGTAATGATCAGTTCGCTAAGCCCACTTGGCTGCCCAATTTTCACTCTTCTAGGTTGAAGCGTTCGTTTCCAGTAAGAGTCTGAATTTTTAGGTTTCACTCTGTTTTCTCCTATATAGATAGATGTGTTGGGAACTCTAAATGAAACACGGTTTGTGCTAGCTCTTGGAAAATTGACAAAATAAAGTAGTTCTAAGTTCTGTCTCTATGGTTTGTTTCCTCTTGAAGCAGCCCTAAGCGAGACTGCCTAAAGACATTTTCATTGGAAAGGTGTGCCAAGCGTCCAAAAGTACTGGTTTTCTGAAATCTCGGCAAACATTTTTTCACCCAATCTTGATGAGACTTTGTGGTAATGATCAGTTCACTAAGCCCACTTGGCTGCCCAATTTTCACTGTTCTAGGTTGAAGCGTTTGTTTCCAGTAAGAGTTTGAATTTTTAGGTTTCACTCTGTTTTCTCCTATATAGATAGATGTGTTGGGAACTCTAAATGAAACACGGTTTGTGCTAACTCTTTGAAAATTGACAAAATAAAGTAGTTCTAAGTTCTGTCTCTATGGTTTGTTTCCTCTTGAAGCAGCCCTAAACGGAGACTGCCTAAAGACATTTTCATTGGAAAGGTGTGCCAAGCGTCCAAAAGTACTGGTTTTCTGAAATCTCGGCAAACATTTTTTCACCCAATCTTGATGAGACTTTGTGGTAATGATCAGTTCACTAAGCCCACTTGGCTGCCCAATTTTCACTCTTCTAGGTTGAAGCGTTCGTTTCCAGTAAGAGTTTGAATTTTTAGGTTTCACTCTGTTTTCTCCTCTATAGATAGATGTGTTGGGAACTCTAAATGAAACACGGTTTGTGCTAGCTCTTGGAAAATTGACAAAATAAAGTAGTTCTAAGTTCTGTCTCTATGGTTTGTTTCCTCTTGAAGCAGCCCTAAGCGAGACTGCCTAAAGACATTTTCATTGGAAAGGTGTGGCAAGCGTCCAAAAGTACTGGTTTTCTGAAATCTCGGCAAACATTTTTTCACCCAATCTTGATGAGACTTTGTGGTAATGATCAGTTCACTAAGCCCACTTGGCTGCCCAATTTTCACTGTTCTAGGTTGAAGCGTTCGTTTCCAGTAAGAGTTTGAAGTTTTAGGTTTCACTCTGTTTTCTCCTATATAGATAGATGTGTTGGGAACTCTAAATGAAACACGGTTTGTGCTAGCTCTTGGAAAATTGACAAAATAAAGTAGTTCTAAGTTCTGTCTCTATGGTTTGTTTCCTCTTGAAGCAGCCCTAAGCGGAGACTGCCTAAAGACATTTTCATTGGAAAGGTGTGGCAAGCGTCCAAAAGTACTGGTTTTCTGAAATCTCGGCAAACATTTTTTCACCCAATCTTGATGAGACTTTGTGGTAATGATCAGTTCACTAAGCCCACTTGGCTGCCCAATTTTCACTGTTCTAGGTTGAAGCGTTCGTTTCCAGTAAGAGTCTGAATTTTCAGGTTTCACTCTGTTTTCTCCTATATAGATAGATGTGTTGGGAACTCTAAATGAAACACGGTTTGTGCTAGCTCTTGGAAAATTGACAAAATAAAGTAGTTCTAAGTTCTGTCTCTATGGTTTGTTTCCTCTTGAAGCAGCCCTAAACGGAGACTGCCTAAAGACATTTTCATTGGAAAGGTGTGCCAAGCGTCCAAAAGTACTGGTTTTCTGAAATCTCGGCAAACATTTTTTCACCCAATCTTGATGAGACTTTGTGGTAATGATAAGTTCACTAAGCCCACTTGGCTGCCCAATTTTCACTGTTCTAGGTTGAAGCGTTCGTTTCCAGTAAGAGTCTGAATTTTTAGGTTTCACTCTGTTTTCTCCTATATAGATAGATGTGTTGGGATCTCTAAATGAAACACGGTTTGTGCTAGCTCTTTGAAAATTGACAAAATAAAGTAGTTCTAAGTTCTGTCTCTATGGTTTGTTTCCTCTTGAAGCAGCCCTAAACGGAGACTGCCTAAAGACATTTTCATCGGAAAGGTGTGCCAAGCGTCCAAAAGTACTGGTTTTCTGAAATCTCGGCAAACATTTTTTCACCCAATCTTGATGAGACTTTGTGGTAATGATCAGTTCACTAAGCCCACTTGGCTGCCCAATTTTCACTGTTCTAGGTTGAAGCGTTCGTTTCCAGTAAGAGTTTGAAGTTTTAGGTTTCACTCTGTTTTCTCCTATATAGATAGATGTGTTGGGAACTCTAAATGAAACACGGTTTGTGCTAGCTCTTGGAAAATTGACAAAATAAAGTAGTTCTAAGTTCTGTCTCTATGGTTTGTTTCCTCTTGAATCAGCCCTAAGCGAGACTGCCTAAAGACATTTTCATTGAAAAGGTGTGCCAAGCGTCCAAAAGTACTGGTTTTCTGAAATCTCGGCAAACATTTTTTCACCCAATCTTGATGAGACTTTGTGGTAATGATCAGTTCGCTAAGCCCACTTGGCTGCCCAATTTTCACTCTTCTAGGTTGAAGCGTTCGTTTCCAGTAAGAGTCTGAATTTTTAGGTTTCACTCTGTTTTCTCCTATATAGATAGATGTGTTGGGAACTCTAAATGAAACACGGTTTGTGCTAGCTCTTGGAAAATTGACAAAATAAAGTAGTTCTAAGTTCTGTCTCTATGGTTTGTTTCCTCTTGAAGCAGCCCTAAGCGAGACTGCCTAAAGACATTTTCATTGGAAAGGTGTGCCAAGCGTCCAAAAGTACTGGTTTTCTGAAATCTCGGCAAACATTTTTTCACCCAATCTTGATGAGACTTTGTGGTAATGATCAGTTCACTAAGCCCACTTGGCTGCCCAATTTTCACTGTTCTAGGTTGAAGCGTTTGTTTCCAGTAAGAGTTTGAATTTTTAGGTTTCACTCTGTTTTCTCCTATATAGATAGATGTGTTGGGAACTCTAAATGAAACACGGTTTGTGCTAACTCTTTGAAAATTGACAAAATAAAGTAGTTCTAAGTTCTGTCTCTATGGTTTGTTTCCTCTTGAAGCAGCCCTAAACGGAGACTGCCTAAAGACATTTTCATTGGAAAGGTGTGCCAAGCGTCCAAAAGTACTGGTTTTCTGAAATCTCGGCAAACATTTTTTCACCCAATCTTGATGAGACTTTGTGGTAATGATCAGTTCACTAAGCCCACTTGGCTGCCCAATTTTCACTCTTCTAGGTTGAAGCGTTCGTTTCCAGTAAGAGTTTGAATTTTTAGGTTTCACTCTGTTTTCTCCTCTATAGATAGATGTGTTGGGAACTCTAAATGAAACACGGTTTGTGCTAACTCTTTGAAAATTGACAAAATAAAGTAGTTCTAAGTTCTGTCTCTATGGTTTGTTTCCTCTTGAAGCAGCCCTAAACGGAGACTGCCTAAAGACATTTTCATTGGAAAGGTGTGCCAAGCGTCCAAAAGTACTGGTTTTCTGAAATCTCGGCAAACATTTTTTCACCCAATCTTGATGAGACTTTGTGGTAATGATCAGTTCACTAAGCCCACTTGGCTGCCCAATTTTCACTCTTCTAGGTTGAAGCGTTCGTTTCCAGTAAGAGTTTGAATTTTTAGGTTTCACTCTGTTTTCTCCTCTATAGATAGATGTGTTGGGAACTCTAAATGAAACACGGTTTGTGCTAGCTCTTGGAAAATTGACAAAATAAAGTAGTTCTAAGTTCTGTCTCTGTGGTTTGTTTCCTCTTGAAGCAGCCCTAAGCGGAGACTGCCTAAAGACATTTTCATTGGAAAGGTGTGCCAAGCGTCCAAAAGTACTGGTTTTCTGAAATCTCGGCAAACATTTTTTCACCCAATCTTGATGAGACTTTGTGGTAATGATCAGTTCACTAAGCCCACTTGGCTGCCCAATTTTCACTCTTCTAGGTTGAAGCGTTCGTTTCCAGTAAGAGTTTGAATTTTTAGGTTTCACTCTGTTTTCTCCTATATAGATAGATGTGTTGGGAACTCTAAATGAAACACGGTTTGTGCTAGCTCTTGGAAAATTGACAAAATAAAGTAGTTCTAAGTTCTGTCTCTATGGTTTGTTTCCTCTTGAAGCAGCCCTAAGCGAGACTGCCTAAAGACATTTTCATTGGAAAGGTGTGCCAAGCGTCCAAAAGTACTGGTTTTCTGAAATCTCGGCAAACATTTTTTCACCCAATCTTGATGAGACTTTGTGGTAATGATCAGTTCACTAAGCCCACTTGGCTGCCCAATTTTCACTGTTCTAGGTTGAAGCGTTTGTTTCCAGTAAGAGTTTGAATTTTTAGGTTTCACTCTGTTTTCTCCTATATAGATAGATGTGTTGGGAACTCTAAATGAAACACGGTTTGTGCTAACTCTTTGAAAATTGACAAAATAAAGTAGTTCTAAGTTCTGTCTCTATGGTTTGTTTCCTCTTGAAGCAGCCCTAAACGGAGACTGCCTAAAGACATTTTCATTGGAAAGGTGTGCCAAGCGTCCAAAAGTACTGGTTTTCTGAAATCTCGGCAAACATTTTTTCACCCAATCTTGATGAGACTTTGTGGTAATGATCAGTTCACTAAGCCCACTTGGCTGCCCAATTTTCACTCTTCTAGGTTGAAGCGTTCGTTTCCAGTAAGAGTTTGAATTTTTAGGTTTCACTCTGTTTTCTCCTCTATAGATAGATGTGTTGGGAACTCTAAATGAAACACGGTTTGCGCTAGCTCTTGGAAAATTGACAAAATAAAGTAGTTCTAAGTTCTGTCTCTATGGTTTGTTTCCTCTTGAATCAGCCCTAAGCGAGACTGCCTAAAGACATTTTCATTGGAAAGGTGTGCCAAGCGTCCAAAAGTACTGGTTTTCTGAAATCTCGGCAAACATTTTTTCACCCAATCTTGATGAGACTTTGTGGTAATGATCAGTTCACTAAGCCCACTTGGCTGCCCAATTTTCACTCTTCTAGGTTGAAGCGTTCGTTTCCAGTAAGAGTTTGAAGTTTTAGGTTTCACTCTGTTTTCTCCTCTATAGATAGATGTGTTGGGAACTCTAAATGAAACACGGTTTGTGCTAGCTCTTGGAAAATTGACAAAATAAAGTAGTTCTAAGTTCTGTCTCTGTGGTTTGTTTCCTCTTGAAGCAGCCCTAAGCGGAGACTGCCTAAAGACATTTTCATTGGAAAGGTGTGCCAAGCGTCCAAAAGTACTGGTTTTCTGAAATCTCGGCAAACATTTTTTCACCCAATCTTGATGAGACTTTGTGGTAATGATCAGTTCACTAAGCCCACTTGGCTGCCCAATTTTCACTCTTCTAGGTTGAAGCGTTTGTTTCCAGTAAGAGTTTGAATTTTTAGGTTTCACTCTGTTTTCTCCTATATAGATAGATGTGTTGGGAACTCTAAATGAAACACGGTTTGTGCTAACTCTTTGAAAATTGACAAAATAAAGTAGTTCTAAGTTCTGTCTCTATGGTTTGTTTCCTCTTGAAGCAGCCCTAAACGGAGACTGCCTAAAGACATTTTCATTGGAAAGGTGTGCCAAGCGTCCAAAAGTACTGGTTTTCTGAAATCTCGGCAAACATTTTTTCACCCAATCTTGATGAGACTTTGTGGTAATGATCAGTTCACTAAGCCCACTTGGCTGCCCAATTTTCACTCTTCTAGGTTGAAGCGTTCGTTTCCAGTAAGAGTTTGAATTTTTAGGTTTCACTCTGTTTTCTCCTCTATAGATAGATGTGTTGGGAACTCTAAATGAAACACGGTTTGTGCTAGCTCTTGGAAAATTGACAAAATAAAGTAGTTCTAAGTTCTGTCTCTATGGTTTGTTTCCTCTTGAATCAGCCCTAAGCGAGACTGCCTAAAGACATTTTCATTGGAAAGGTGTGCCAAGCGTCCAAAAGTACTGGTTTTCTGAAATCTCGGCAAACATTTTTTCACCCAATCTTGATGAGACTTTGTGGTAATGATCAGTTCACTAAGCCCACTTGGCTGCCCAATTTTCACTGTTCTAGGTTGAAGCGTTCGTTTCCAGTAAGAGTTTGAAGTTTTAGGTTTCACTCTGTTTTCTCCTATATAGATAGATGTGTTGGGAACTCTAAATGAAACACGGTTTGTGCTAGCTCTTGGAAAATTGACAAAATAAAGTAGTTCTAAGTTCTGTCTCTATGGTTTGTTTCCTCTTGAAGCAGCCCTAAGCGGAGACTGCCTAAAGACATTTTCATTGGAAAGGTGTGGCAAGCGTCCAAAAGTACTGGTTTTCTGAAATCTCGGCAAACATTTTTTCACCCAATCTTGATGAGACTTTGTGGTAATGATCAGTTCACTAAGCGCACTTGGCTGCCCAATTTTCACTGTTCTAGGTTGAAGCGTTCGTTTCCAGTAAGAGTCTGAATTTTCAGGTTTCACTCTGTTTTCTCCTATATAGATAGATGTGTTGGGAACTCTAAATGAAACACGGTTTGTGCTAGCTCTTGGAAAATTGACAAAATAAAGTAGTTCTAAGTTCTGTCTCTATGGTTTGTTTCCTCTTGAAGCAGCCCTAAGCGGAGACTGCCTAAAGACATTTTCATTGGAAAGGTGTGGCAAGCGTCCAAAAGTACTGGTTTTCTGAAATCTCGGCAAACATTTTTTCACCCAATCTTGATGAGACTTTGTGGTAATGATCAGTTCACTAAGCCCACTTGGCTGCCCAATTTTCACTGTTCTAGGTTGAAGCGTTCGTTTCCAGTAAGAGTCTGAATTTTCAGGTTTCACTCTGTTTTCTCCTATATAGATAGATGTGTTGGGAACTCTAAATGAAACACGGTTTGTGCTAGCTCTTGGAAAATTGACAAAATAAAGTAGTTCTAAGTTCTGTCTCTATGGTTTGTTTCCTCTTGAATCAGCCCTAAGCGAGACTGCCTAAAGACATTTTCATTGGAAAGGTGTGCCAAGCGTCCAAAAGTACTGGTTTTCTGAAATCTCGGCAAACATTTTTTCACCCAATCTTGATGAGACTTTGTGGTAATGATCAGTTCACTAAGCCCACTTGGCTGCCCAATTTTCACTCTTCTAGGTTGAAGCGTTCGTTTCCAGTAAGAGTTTG
Source organism: Callospermophilus lateralis (assembly GCF_048772815.1). Lineage (NCBI taxonomy): Eukaryota > Metazoa > Chordata > Mammalia > Rodentia > Sciuridae > Callospermophilus > Callospermophilus lateralis. The sequence goes on from NW_027515451.1 coordinate 54,222, forward strand.
AATTTTTAGGTTTCACTCTGTTTTCTCCTATATAGATAGATGTGTTGGGATCTCTAAATGAAACACGGTTTGTGCTAGCTCTTTGAAAATTGACAAAATAAAGTAGTTATAAGTTCTGTCTCTATGGTTTGTTTCCTCTTGAAGCAGCCCTAAACGGAGACTGCCTAAAGACATTTTCATCGGAAAGGTGTGCCAAGCGTCCAAAAGTACTGGTTTTCTGAAATCTCGGCAAACATTTTTTCACCCAATCTTGATGAGACTTTGTGGTAATGATCAGTTCACTAAGCCCACTTGGCTGCCCAATTTTCACTCTTCTAGGTTGAAGCGTTTGTTTCCAGTAAGAGTTTGAAGTTTTAGGTTTCACTCTGTTTTCTCCTATATAGATAGATGTGTTGGGATCTCTAAATGAAACACGGTTTGTGCTAGCTCTTGTAAAATTGACAAAATAAAGTAGTTCTAAGTTCTGTCTCTATGGTTTGTTTCCTCTTGAATCAGCCCTAAGCGAGACTGCCTAAAGACATTTTCATTGGAAAGGTGTGCCAAGCGTCCAAAAGTACTGGTTTTCTGAAATCTCGGCAAACATTTTTTCACCCAATCTTGATGAGACTTTGTGGTAATGATCAGTTCACTAAGCGCACTTGGCTGCCCAATTTTCACTGTTCTAGGTTGAAGCGTTCGTTTCCAGTAAGAGTCTGAATTTTCAGGTTTCACTCTGTTTTCTCCTATATAGATAGATGTGTTGGGAACTCTAAATGAAACACGGTTTGTGCTAGCTCTTGGAAAATTGACAAAATAAAGTAGTTCTAAGTTCTGTCTCTATGGTTTGTTTCCTCTTGAAGCAGCCCTAAGCGGAGACTGCCTAAAGACATTTTCATTGGAAAGGTGTGGCAAGCGTCCAAAAGTACTGGTTTTCTGAAATCTCGGCAAACATTTTTTCACCCAATCTTGATGAGACTTTGTGGTAATGATCAGTTCACTAAGCCCACTTGGCTGCCCAATTTTCACTGTTCTAGGTTGAAGCGTTCGTTTCCAGTAAGAGTCTGAATTTTCAGGTTTCACTCTGTTTTCTCCTATATAGATAGATGTGTTGGGAACTCTAAATGAAACACGGTTTGTGCTAGCTCTTGGAAAATTGACAAAATAAAGTAGTTCTAAGTTCTGTCTCTATGGTTTGTTTCCTCTTGAATCAGCCCTAAGCGAGACTGCCTAAAGACATTTTCATTGGAAAGGTGTGCCAAGCGTCCAAAAGTACTGGTTTTCTGAAATCTCGGCAAACATTTTTTCACCCAATCTTGATGAGACTTTGTGGTAATGATCAGTTCACTAAGCCCACTTGGCTGCCCAATTTTCACTCTTCTAGGTTGAAGCGTTCGTTTCCAGTAAGAGTTTGAATTTTTAGGTTTCACTCTGTTTTCTCCTATATAGATAGATGTGTTGGGATCTCTAAATGAAACACGGTTTGTGCTAGCTCTTTGAAAATTGACAAAATAAAGTAGTTATAAGTTCTGTCTCTATGGTTTGTTTCCTCTTGAAGCAGCCCTAAACGGAGACTGCCTAAAGACATTTTCATCGGAAAGGTGTGCCAAGCGTCCAAAAGTACTGGTTTTCTGAAATCTCGGCAAACATTTTTTCACCCAATCTTGATGAGACTTTGTGGTAATGATCAGTTCACTAAGCCCACTTGGCTGCCCAATTTTCACTGTTCTAGGTTGAAGCGTTCGTTTCCAGTAAGAGTTTGAAGTTTTAGGTTTCACTCTGTTTTCTCCTATATAGATAGATGTGTTGGGATCTCTAAATGAAACACGGTTTGTGCTAGCTCTTGTAAAATTGACAAAATAAAGTAGTTCTAAGTTCTGTCTCTATGGTTTGTTTCCTCTTGAATCAGCCCTAAGCGAGACTGCCTAAAGACATTTTCATTGGAAAGGTGTGCCAAGCGTCCAAAAGTACTGGTTTTCTGAAATCTCGGCAAACATTTTTTCACCCAATCTTGATGAGACTTTGTGGTAATGATCAGTTCACTAAGCGCACTTGGCTGCCCAATTTTCACTGTTCTAGGTTGAAGCGTTCGTTTCCAGTAAGAGTCTGAATTTTCAGGTTTCACTCTGTTTTCTCCTATATAGATAGATGTGTTGGGAACTCTAAATGAAACACGGTTTGTGCTAGCTCTTGGAAAATTGACAAAATAAAGTAGTTCTAAGTTCTGTCTCTATGGTTTGTTTCCTCTTGAAGCAGCCCTAAGCGGAGACTGCCTAAAGACATTTTCATTGGAAAGGTGTGGCAAGCGTCCAAAAGTACTGGTTTTCTGAAATCTCGGCAAACATTTTTTCACCCAATCTTGATGAGACTTTGTGGTAATGATCAGTTCACTAAGCCCACTTGGCTGCCCAATTTTCACTGTTCTAGGTTGAAGCGTTCGTTTCCAGTAAGAGTCTGAATTTTCAGGTTTCACTCTGTTTTCTCCTATATAGATAGATGTGTTGGGAACTCTAAATGAAACACGGTTTGTGCTAGCTCTTGGAAAATTGACAAAATAAAGTAGTTCTAAGTTCTGTCTCTATGGTTTGTTTCCTCTTGAATCAGCCCTAAGCGAGACTGCCTAAAGACATTTTCATTGGAAAGGTGTGGCAAGCGTCCAAAAGTACTGGTTTTCTGAAATCTCGGCAAACATTTTTTCACCCAATCTTGATGAGACTTTGTGGTAATGATCAGTTCACTAAGCCCACTTGGCTGCCCAATTTTCACTCTTCTAGGTTGAAGCGTTCGTTTCCAGTAAGAGTTTGAATTTTTAGGTTTCACTCTGTTTTCTCCTATATAGATAGATGTGTTGGGATCTCTAAATGAAACACGGTTTGTGCTAGCTCTTTGAAAATTGACAAAATAAAGTAGTTATAAGTTCTGTCTCTATGGTTTGTTTCCTCTTGAAGCAGCCCTAAACGGAGACTGCCTAAAGACATTTTCATCGGAAAGGTGTGCCAAGCGTCCAAAAGTACTGGTTTTCTGAAATCTCGGCAAACATTTTTTCACCCAATCTTGATGAGACTTTGTGGTAATGATCAGTTCACTAAGCCCACTTGGCTGCCCAATTTTCACTCTTCTAGGTTGAAGCGTTCGTTTCCAGTAAGAGTTTGAAGTTTTAGGTTTCACTCTGTTTTCTCCTATATAGATAGATGTGTTGGGATCTCTAAATGAAACACGGTTTGTGCTAGCTCTTGTAAAATTGACAAAATAAAGTAGTTCTAAGTTCTGTCTCTATGGTTTGTTTCCTCTTGAATCAGCCCTAAGCGAGACTGCCTAAAGACATTTTCATTGGAAAGGTGTGCCAAGCGTCCAAAAGTACTGGTTTTCTGAAATCTCGGCAAACATTTTTTCACCCAATCTTGATGAGACTTTGTGGTAATGATCAGTTCACTAAGCGCACTTGGCTGCCCAATTTTCACTGTTCTAGGTTGAAGCGTTCGTTTCCAGTAAGAGTCTGAATTTTCAGGTTTCACTCTGTTTTCTCCTATATAGATAGATGTGTTGGGAACTCTAAATGAAACACGGTTTGTGTTAACTCTTTGAAAATTGACAAAATAAAGTAGTTCTAAGTTCTGTCTCTATGGTTTGTTTCCTCTTGAAGCAGCCCTAAACGGTGACTGCCTAAAGACATTTTCATTGGAAAGGTGTGCCAAGCGTCCAAAAGTACTGGTTTTCTGAAATCTCGGCAAACATTTTTTCACCCAATCTTGATGAGACTTTGTGGTAATGATCAGTTCACTAAGCCCACTTGGCTGCCCAATTTTCACTGTTCTAGGTTGAAGCGTTCGTTTCCAGTAAGAGTTTGAAGTTTTAGGTTTCACTCTGTTTTCTCCTATATAGATAGATGTGTTGGGAACTCTAAATGAAACACGGTTTGTGCTAGCTCTTGGAAAATTGACAAAATAAAGTAGTTCTAAGTTCTGTCTCTATGGTTTGTTTCCTCTTGAAGCAGCCCTAAGCGGAGACTGCCTAAAGACATTTTCATTGGAAAGGTGTGCCAAGCGTCCAAAAGTACTGGTTTTCTGAAATCTCGGCAAACATTTTTTCACCCAATCTTGATGAGACTTTGTGGTAATGATCAGTTCACTAAGCCCACTTGGCTGCCCAATTTTCACTCTTCTAGGTTGAAGCGTTCGTTTCCAGTAAGCGTCTGAATTTTCAGGTTTCACTCTGTTTTCTCCTATATAGATAGATGTGTTGGGAACTCTAAATGAAACACGGTTTGTGCTAGCTCTTGGAAAATTGACAAAATAAAGTAGTTCTAAGTTCTGTCTCTATGGTTTGTTTCCTCTTGAAGCAGCCCTAAGCGAGACTGCCTAAAGACATTTTCATTGGAAAGGTGTGCCAAGCGTCCAAAAGTACTGGTTTTCTGAAATCTCGGCAAACATTTTTTCACCCAATCTTGATGAGACTTTGTGGTAATGATCAGTTCACTAAGCCCACTTGGCTGCCCAATTTTCACTCTTCTAGGTTGAAGCGTTCGTTTCCAGTAAGAGTTTGAATTTTTAGGTTTCACTCTGTTTTCTCCTCTATAGATAGATGTGTTGGGAACTCTAAATGAAACACGGTTTGTGCTAGCTCTTGGAAAATTGACAAAATAAAGTAGTTCTAAGTTCTGTCTCTATGGTTTGTTTCCTCTTGAAGCAGCCCTAAGCGAGACTGCCTAAAGACATTTTCATTGGAAAGGTGTGCCAAGCGTCCAAAAGTACTGGTTTTCTGAAATCTCGGCAAACATTTTTTCACCCAATCTTGATGAGACTTTGTGGTAATGATCAGTTCACTAAGCCCACTTGGCTGCCCAATTTTCACTCTTCTAGGTTGAAGCGTTCGTTTCCAGTAAGAGTCTGAATTTTTAGGTTTCACTCTGTTTTCTCCTATATAGATAGATGTGTTGGGAACTCTAAATGAAACACGGTTTGTGTTAGCTCTTTGAAAATTGACAAAATAAAGTAGTTCTAAGTTCTCTCTCTATGGTTTGTTTCCTCTTGAAGCAGCCCTAAGCGAGACTGCCTAAAGACATTTTCATTGGAAAGGTGTGCCAAGCGTCCAAAAGTACTGGTTTTCTGAAATCTCGGCAAACATTTTTTCACCCAATCTTGATGAGACTTTGTGGTAATGATCAGTTCACTAAGCCCACTTGGCTGCCCAATTTTCACTGTTCTAGGTTGAAGCGTTCGTTTCCAGTAAGAGTCTGAATTTTTAGGTTTCACTCTGTTTTCTCCTATATAGATAGATGTGTTGGGAACTCTAAATGAAACACGGTTTGTGCTAGCTCTTGGAAAATTGACAAAATAAAGTAGTTCTAAGTTCTGTCTCTATGGTTTGTTTCCTCTTGAAGCAGCCCTAAGCGAGACTGCCTAAAGACATTTTCATTGGAAAGGTGTGCCAAGCGTCCAAAAGTACTGGTTTTCTGAAATCTCGGCAAACATTTTTTCACCCAATCTTGATGAGACTTTGTGGTAATGATCAGTTCACTAAGCCCACTTGGCTGCCCAATTTTCACTCTTCTAGGTTGAAGCGTTCGTTTCCAGTAAGAGTTTGAAGTTTTAGGTTTCACTCTGTTTTCTCCTATATAGATAGATGTGTTGGGAACTCTAAATGAAACACGGTTTGTGCTAGCTCTTGGAAAATTGACAAAATAAAGTAGTTCTAAGTTCTGTCTCTATGGTTTGTTTCCTCTTGAAGCAGCCCTAAGCGCAGACTGCCTAAAGACATTTTCATTGGAAAGGTGTGGCAAGCGTCCAAAAGTACTGGTTTTCTGAAATCTCGGCAAACATTTTTTCACCCAATCTTGATGAGACTTTGTGGTAATGATCAGTTCACTAAGCGCACTTGGCTGCCCAATTTTCACTGTTCTAGGTTGAAGCGTTCGTTTCCAGTAAGAGTCTGAATTTTCAGGTTTCACTCTGTTTTCTCCTATATAGATAGATGTGTTGGGAACTCTAAATGAAACACGGTTTGTGTTAACTCTTTGAAAATTGACAAAATAAAGTAGTTCTAAGTTCTGTCTCTATGGTTTGTTTCCTCTTGAAGCAGCCCTAAACGGAGACTGCCTAAAGACATTTTCATTGGAAAGGTGTGCCAAGCGTCCAAAAGTACTGGTTTTCTGAAATCTCGGCAAACATTTTTTCACCCAATCTTGATGAGACTTTGTGGTAATGATCAGTTCACTAAGCGCACTTGGCTGCCCAATTTTCACTGTTCTAGGTTGAAGCGTTCGTTTCCAGTAAGAGTTTGAAGTTTTAGGTTTCACTCTGTTTTCTCCTATATAGATAGATGTGTTGGGAACTCTAAATGAAACACGGTTTGTGCTAGCTCTTGGAAAATTGACAAAATAAAGTAGTTCTAAGTTCTGTCTCTATGGTTTGTTTCCTCTTGAAGCAGCCCTAAGCGGAGACTGCCTAAAGACATTTTCATTGGAAAGGTGTGCCAAGCGTCCAAAAGTACTGGTTTTCTGAAATCTCGGCAAACATTTTTTCACCCAATCTTGATGAGACTTTGTGGTAATGATCAGTTCACTAAGCCCACTTGGCTGCCCAATTTTCACTGTTCTAGGTTGAAGCGTTCGTTTCCAGTAAGAGTCTGAATTTTCAGGTTTCACTCTGTTTTCTCCTATATAGATAGATGTGTTGGGAACTCTAAATGAAACACGGTTTGTGCTAGCTCTTGGAAAATTGACAAAATAAAGTAGTTCTAAGTTCTGTCTCTATGGTTTGTTTCCTCTTGAAGCAGCCCTAAGCGAGACTGCCTAAAGACATTTTCATTGGAAAGGTGTGCCAAGCGTCCAAAAGTACTGGTTTTCTGAAATCTCGGCAAACATTTTTTCACCCAATCTTGATGAGACTTTGTGGTAATGATCAGTTCACTAAGCCCACTTGGCTGCCCAATTTTCACTCTTCTAGGTTGAAGCGTTTGTTTCCAGTAAGAGTTTTGAATTTTTAGGTTTCACTCTGTTTTCTCCTATATAGATAGATGTGTTGGGAACTCTAAATGAAACACGGTTTGTGCTAGCTCTTTGAAAATTGACAAAATAAAGTAGTTCTAAGTTCTGTCTCTGTGGTTTGTTTCCTCTTGAAGCAGCCCTAAGCGGAGACTGCCTAAAGACATTTTCATTGGAAAGGTGTGCCAAGCGTCCAAAAGTACTGGTTTTCTGAAATCTCGGCAAACATTTTTTCACCCAATCTTGATGAGACTTTGTGGTAATGATCAGTTCACTAAGCCCACTTGGCTGCCCAATTTTCACTCTTCTAGGTTGAAGCGTTCGTTTCCAGTAAGAGTTTGAATTTTTAGGTTTCACTCTGTTTTCTCCTCTATAGATAGATGTGTTGGGAACTCTAAATGAAACACGGTTTGTGCTAGCTCTTGGAAAATTGACAAAATAAAGTAGTTCTAAGTTCTGTCTCTATGGTTTGTTTCCTCTTGAAGCAGCCCTAAGCGAGACTGCCTAAAGACATTTTCATTGGAAAGGTGTGCCAAGCGTCCAAAAGTACTGGTTTTCTGAAATCTCGGCAAACATTTTTTCACCCAATCTTGATGAGACTTTGTGGTAATGATCAGTTCACTAAGCCCACTTGGCTGCCCAATTTTCACTGTTCTAGGTTGAAGCGTTTGTTTCCAGTAAGAGTTTGAATTTTTAGGTTTCACTCTGTTTTCTCCTATATAGATAGATGTGTTGGGAACTCTAAATGAAACACGGTTTGTGCTAACTCTTTGAAAATTGACAAAATAAAGTAGTTCTAAGTTCTGTCTCTATGGTTTGTTTCCTCTTGAAGCAGCCCTAAACGGAGACTGCCTAAAGACATTTTCATTGGAAAGGTGTGCCAAGCGTCCAAAAGTACTGGTTTTCTGAAATCTCGGCAAACATTTTTCACCCAATCTTGATGAGACTTTGTGGTAATGATCAGTTCACTAAGCCCACTTGGCTGCCCAATTTTCACTCTTCTAGGTTGAAGCGTTCGTTTCCAGTAAGAGTTTGAATTTTTAGGTTTCACTCTGTTTTCTCCTCTATAGATAGATGTGTTGGGAACTCTAAATGAAACACGGTTTGTGCTAGCTCTTGGAAAATTGACAAAATAAAGTAGTTCTAAGTTCTGTCTCTATGGTTTGTTTCCTCTTGAATCAGCCCTAAGCGAGACTGCCTAAAGACATTTTCATTGGAAAGGTGTGCCAAGCGTCCAAAAGTACTGGTTTTCTGAAATCTCGGCAAACATTTTTTCACCCAATCTTGATGAGACTTTGTGGTAATGATCAGTTCACTAAGCCCACTTGGCTGCCCAATTTCCACTCTTCTAGGTTGAAGCGTTCGTTTCCAGTAAGAGTTTGAAGTTTTAGGTTTCACTCTGTTTTCTCCTATATAGATAGATGTGTTGGGAACTCTAAATGAAACACGGTTTGTGCTAGCTCTTGGAAAATTGACAAAATAAAGTAGTTCTAAGTTCTGTCTCTATGGTTTGTTTCCTCTTGAATCAGCCCTAAGCGAGACTGCCTAAAGACATTTTCATTGAAAAGGTGTGCCAAGCGTCCAAAAGTACTGGTTTTCTGAAATCTCGGCAAACATTTTTTCACCCAATCTTGATGAGACTTTGTGGTAATGATCAGTTCACTAAGCCCACTTGGCTGCCCAATTTTCACTCTTCTAGGTTGAAGCGTTCGTTTCCAGTAAGAGTTTGAATTTTTAGGTTTCACTCTGTTTTCTCCTATATAGATAGATGTGTTGGGATCTCTAAATGAAACACGGTTTGTGCTAGCTCTTTGAAAATTGACAAAATAAAGTAGTTATAAGTTCTGTCTCTATGGTTTGTTTCCTCTTGAAGCAGCCCTAAACGGAGACTGCCTAAAGACATTTTCATCGGAAAGGTGTGCCAAGCGTCCAAAAGTACTGGTTTTCTGAAATCTCGGCAAACATTTTTTCACCCAATCTTGATGAGACTTTGTGGTAATGATCAGTTCACTAAGCCCACTTGGCTGCCCAATTTTCACTCTTCTAGGTTGAAGCGTTCGTTTCCAGTAAGAGTCTGAATTTTTAGGTTTCACTCTGTTTTCTCCTATATAGATAGATGTGTTGGGAACTCTAAATGAAACACGGTTTGTGCTAGCTCTTTGAAAATTGACAAAATAAAGTAGTTCTACGTTCTGTCTCTATGGTTTGTTTCCTCTTGAAGCAGCCCTAAACGGAGACTGCCTAAAGACATTTTCATTGGAAAGGTGTGCCAAGCGTCCAAAAGTACTGGTTTTCTGAAATCTCGGCAAACATTTTTTTCACCCAATCTTGATGAGACTTTGTGGTAATGATCAGTTCACTAAGCCCACTTGGCTGCCCAATTTTCACTCTTCTAGGTTGAAGCGTTCGTTTCCAGTAAGAGTCTGAATTTTTAGGTTTCACTCTGTTTTCTCCTATATAGATAGATGTGTTGGGAACTCTAAATGAAACACGGTTTGTGTTAACTCTTTGAAAATTGACAAAATAAAGTAGTTCTACGTTCTGTCCTCTATGGTTTGTTTCCTCTTGAAGCAGCCCTAAACGGAGACTGCCTAAAGACATTTTCATTGGAAAGGTGTGCCAAGCGTCCAAAAGTACTGGTTTTCTGAAATCTCGGCAAACATTTTTTCACCCAATCTTGATGAGACTTTGTGGTAATGATCAGTTCACTAAGCCCACTTGGCTGCCCAATTTTCACTGTTCTAGGTTGAAGCGTTCGTTTCCAGTAAGAGTTTGAAGTTTTAGGTTTCACTCTGTTTTCTCCTATATAGATAGATGTGTTGGGAACTCTAAATGAAACACGGTTTGTGCTAGCTCTTGGAAAAGTGACAAAATAAAGTAGTTCTAAGTTCTGTCTCTATGGTTTGTTTCCTCTTGAAGCAGCCCTAAGCGGAGACTGCCTAAAGACATTTTCATTGGAAAGGTGTGGCAAGCGTCCAAAAGTACTGGTTTTCTGAAATCTCGGCAAACATTTTTTCACCCAATCTTGATGAGACTTTGTGGTAATGATCAGTTCACTAAGCCCACTTGGCTGCCCAATTTTCACTGTTCTAGGTTGAAGCGTTCGTTTCCAGTAAGCGTCTGAATTTTCAGGTTTCACTCTGTTTTCTCCTATATAGATAGATGTGTTGGGAACTCTAAATGAAACACGGTTTGTGCTAGCTCTTGGAAAATTGACAAAATAAAGTAGTTCTAAGTTCTGTCTCTATTGGGTTGTTTCCTCTTGCAATTATCCCTAGGCACAGACTGTGGAAAGCACTTTCATTGAGATGGGTTGCCAAGTTTCTAAGAAAAAGAGTTTCCAAAATACCAGGAAATATTTTTTCACCCAATCTTGATGAGACTTTGTGGTAATGATCAGTTCACTAAGCCCATTTGGCTCACCAATTTTTGTTCTAGGTTGAAGCGTTCATCTACAGTAGCAGTCCGAATATTTAGGTTTCACTCTGTTCTCTCATATATAGATAGATGAATTTGGAAATCTAAATCCAACATGGTTTGTAGTAGCTCTTGGAAACTTGACAAAATAAAGGAGTTCTGAGGTTTTGTCTCTATGGTTTGTTTCCTCTTCAAGAGGCCTAGGCACAGACTGTGGAAAAGACATTTTAATTGGAAAGGTGTGCCAAGCGTCCAAAAAGTAACGAGTTTCCGAAATACCAGCAAATATTTTTTCACCCAATCTTGATGAGACTTTGTGGGAATGATCAGTACACAGATCCCAGTTGGCTCACCAATTTTGATCTTCTAGGTTGAAGCGTTCGTCTACAGTCGTCGTTTTTATAGTTAGGTTTCACTCTGTTCTCTCATATATAGATAGATGAATTGGGAACTCTAAATCCAACATGGTTTGTAGCAGCTCTTGGAAACTTGACCAAATAAAGGAGTTCTCAGTTTTGTCTCTATGGTTTGTTTCCTCTTCAAGCAGCCCTAGGCGCAGACTCTGGAAAAGCACTTTTCATTGAAAGGTGTTGCCAAGCTTCTAAGAAATAACGAGTTTCCGAAGTACCAGCAAATATTTTTTCACCCAATCTTGATGAGACTTGTTGCTAATGATCAGTACACAGATCCCACTTGGCTCACGAAATTTTGTTCTTCTAGGTTGAAGCGTTCGTTCTACAGTAAGCAGTTTGAATTTTAGGTTTCCCTCTGTTTCTCTCCAGTATAGATAGATGTGTTGGGAACTCTCAATCCAACATGTTTGTAGTAGCTTTTGAAACTTGACAAAATAAAGGAGTTCTCAGTTTTGTCTCTATGGTTTGTTTCCTCTACAAGTAGCACTAGGCACACACTGTGGAAAAGCACTTTCATTGAGAGGGGTTGCCAAGCTTCTAAGAAATAACGAGGTTTCTGAAATACCAGCAAATTTTTTTCACCCAATCTTGATGAGACTTTGTGGCTAATGATCAGTACACAAATCCCACTTGGCTCACCTAATTGTGTTCTGCTAGGTTGAAGCGTTCGCCTACAGTAGCAGTTTTTATATTTAGGTTTCTCTCTGTTTCTCTCCTATATAGATAGATGAATTTGGAACTCTAAATCCAACATGAATTGTAGTAGCTCTTTGAAACTTGACAAAATTAAGGAGTTCTCAGTTTTTTCTCTATGGTTTGTTTCCTCTTCAAGTATCCCTACGCACAGACTGTGGAAAAGCACATTCATTGAGAGGGGTTGTCAAGCTTTTAAGAAATAACGAGTTTCCAAAATACCAGCAAATATTTTTTCACCCAATCTTGATGATACTTGGTGGTAATGATCAGTACACAAATCCCACTTGGCTCACCAAATTTTCTTCTTCTAGGTTGAAGCGTTCGTCTACAGTACCAGTTTTTATATTTAGATTTCACTCTGTTCTCTCATATATAGATAGATGAATTTGGAACTCTAAATCCAACATGGTTTGTAGTAGCTCTTTGAAACTTGACAAAATAAAGGAGTTCTGAGTTTTGTCTCTATGGTTTGTTTCCTCTTCAAGAGGCCTAGGCACAGACTGTGGAAAAGCACTTTTATTGAGAGGGGTTGCCAATCTTCTGAGAAATAACGAGTTTCCGAAATACCAGCAAATATTTTTTCACCCAAACGTGATGATACATGTTGCTAATGATCAGTACACAGATCCCACTTGGCTCACGAAATTATGTTCTTCTAGGTTGAAGCTTTCGTCTACAGTAGCAGTTTTTATATTTAGGTTTCCCTCTGTTCTCTCCTGTATAGATAGATGAATTTGGAACTCTAAATCCAACATGGTTTGTAGTAGCTCTTTGAAACTTGACAAAATAAAGGAGTTCTCAGTTTTTTCTCTATGGATTGTTTCCTCTTCAATTAGCACTAGGCACACACTGTGGAAAAGCACTTTCATTGAGAGGGGTTGCCAAGCTTCTAAGAAATAAGGAGTTTCTGAAATACCAGCAAATATTTTTTCACCCAATCTTGATGATACTTGTTGCTAATGATCAGTACACAAATCCCACTTGGCTCACCAAATTGTGTTCTGCTAGGTTGAAGCGTTCGCCTACAGTAGCAGTTTTATATTTAGGTTTCCCTCTGTTCTCTCCTATATAGATATATGAATTTGGAACTCTAAATCCAACATGGATGTAGTAGCTCTTTGAAACTTGACAAAATAAAGGAGTTCTCAGTTTTGTCTCTATGGTTTGTTTCCTCTTCAAGTAGCCCTAGGCACAGACTGTGGAAAAGCACTTTCATTGAGAGAGTTTGCCAAGCTTCTAAGAAATTACATGTTTCCGAAATACCAGCAAATATTTTTTCACCCAATCTTGATGATACTTGGTGGTAATGATCAGTACACAAATCCCAATTGGCTCACCAAATTTTGTTCTTCTAGGTTGAAGCGTTCGTCTACAGTAGCAGTTTTTATATTTAGGTTTCACTCTGTTCTCTCATATATAGATAGATGAATTTGGAACTCTAAATCCAACATGGTTTGTAGTAGCTCTTTTGAAACTTGACAAAATAAAGAGTTCTGAGTTTTGTTTCTATGGTTTGTTTCCTCTTCAAGTAGCCCTAGGCACAGACTGTGGAAAAGCACTTTCATTGAGAGGGGTTGCCAAGCTTCTAAGAAATAACGAGTTTCCGAAATATCAGCAAATATTTTTTCACCCAATCTTGATGATACTTGGTGGAAATGATCAGTACACAGTAACCACTTGGCTCACCAAATTTTGTTCTTCTAGGTTGAAGCGTTCGTCTACAGTAGTCGTTTTTATATTCAGGTTCCACTCTGTTCTCTCATATACAGATAGATGAATTTGGAACTCTAAATCCAACATGGTTTGTAGTAGCTCTTTGAAACTTGACAAAATAAAGGAGTTCTGATTTTTGTCTCTATGGTTTGTTTCCTCTTCAAGTAGCCCTAGGCGCAGACTCGGGAAAAGCACTTTCATTGAGAGGGGTTGCCAAGCTTCTAAGAAATAACGAGTTTCCGAAGACCAGCAAATATATTTTCACCCAATCTTGATGATACTGGTTGCTAATTATCAGTACACAAATCCCACTTGGCTCACCAAATTGTGTTCTTCTAGGTTGTAGCGTTCGCCTACAGTAGAAGTTTTTATATTTAGGTTTCCCTGTGTTCTGTCCTATATAGATATATGAATTTGGAACTCTAAATCCAACATCGTTTGTAGTAGCTCTTTGAAACTTGACAAAATAAAGTAGTTCTCAGTTTTGTCTCTATGGTTTGTTTCCTCTTCAAGTAGCCCTAGGCACAGACTGTGGAAAAGCACTTTCATTGAGAGAGTTTGAAAAGCTTCTAAGAAATTACAAGTTTCCGAAATACCATCAAATATTTTTTCACCCAATCTTGATGATACTTGGTGGTAATGATCAGTACACAAATCCCACTTGGCTCACCAAATTTTGTTCTTCTAGGTTGAAGCGTTCGTCTACAGTAGCAGTTTTTATATTTAGGATTCTCTCTGTTCTCTCCTATATAGATAGATGAATTTGGAACTTTAAATCCAACATGGATTTTAGTAGCTCTTTGAAACTTGACAAAATAAAGGAGTTCTCAGTTTTGTCTCTATGGTTTGTTTCCTCTTCAAGTATCCCTCGACACAGACTGTGGAAAAGCACTTTCATTGAGAGGGGTTGCCAAGCTTCTAAGAAATAACGAGTTTCCGAAATACCAGCAAATATTTTTTCACCCAATCTTGATGATACTTGTTGGGAATGATCAGTACACAGATCCCACTTGGCTCACCAAATTTTGTTCTTCTAGCTTGAAGCGTTCGTCTACAGTAGCAGTTTTTATATTTAGGTTTCCCTCTGTTCTCTCCTGTATAGATAGATGAATTTGGAACTCTAAATCCAACATGTTTTGTAGTAGCTCTTTGAAACTTGACAAAATAAAGGAGTTCTCAGTTTTTTCTCTATGGATTGTTTCCTCTTCAATTAGCACTAGGCACACACTGTGGAAAAGCACTTTCATTGAGAGGGGTTGCCAAGCTTCTAAGAAATAAGGAGTTTCTGAAATACCAGCAAATATTTTTTCACCCAATCTTGATGATACTTGTTGCTAATGATCAGTACACAAATCCCACTTGGCTCACCAAATTGTGTTCTGCTAGGTTGAAGCGTTCGCCTACAGTAGCAGTTTTTATATTTAGGTTTCCCTCTGTTCTCTCCTATATAGATATATGAATTTGGAACTCTAAATCCAACATGGATGTAGTAGCTCTTTGAAACTTGACAAAATAAAGGAGTTCTCAGTTTTGTCTCTATGGTTTGTTTCCTCTTCAAGTAGCCCTAGGCACAGACTGTGGAAAAGCACTTTCATTGAGAGAGTTTGCCAAGCTTCTAAGAAATTACATGTTTCCGAAATACCAGCAAATATTTTTTCACCCAATCTTGATGATACTTGGTGGTAATGATCAGTACACAAATCCCAATTGGCTCACCAAATTTTGTTCTTCTAGGTTGAAGCGTTCGTCTACAGTAGCAGTTTTTATATTTAGGTTTCACTCTGTTCTCTCATATATAGATAGATGAATTTGGAACTCTAAATCTAACATGGTTTGTAGTAGCTCTTTGAAACTTGACAAAATAAAGAGTTCTGAGTTTTGTTTCTATGGTTTGTTTCCTCTTCAAGTAGCCCTAGGCACAGACTGTGGAAAAGCACTTTCATTGAGAGGGGTTGCCAAGCTTCTAAGAAATAACGAGTTTCCGAAATATCAGCAAATATTTTTTCACCCAATCTTGATGATACTTGGTGGAAATGATCAGTACACAGTAACCACTTGGCTCACCAAATTTTGTTCTTCTAGGTTGAAGCGTTCGTCTACAGTAGTCGTTTTTATATTCAGGTTCCACTCTGTTCTCTCATATACAGATAGATGAATTTGGAACTCTAAATCCAACATGGTTTGTAGTAGCTCTTTGAAACTTGACAAAATAAAGGAGTTCTGATTTTTGTCTCTATGGTTTGTTTCCTCTTCAAGTAGCCCTAGGCGCAGACTCGGGAAAAGCACTTTCATTGAGAGGGGTTGCCAAGCTTCTAAGAAATAACGAGTTTCCGAAGACCAGCAAATATATTTTCACCCAATCTTGATGATACTGGTTGCTAATTATCAGTACACAAATCCCACTTGGCTCACCAAATTGTGTTCTTCTAGGTTGTAGCGTTCGCCTACAGTAGAAGTTTTTATATTTAGGTTTCCCTGTGTTCTGTCCTATATAGATATATGAATTTGGAACTCTAAATCCAACATCGTTTGTAGTAGCTCTTTGAAACTTGACAAAATAAAGTAGTTCTCAGTTTTGTCTCTATGGTTTGTTTTCCTCTTCAAGTAGCCCTAGGCACAGACTGTGGAAAAGCACTTTCATTGAGAGAGTTTGAAAAGCTTCTAAGAAATTACAAGTTTCCGAAATACCAGCAAATATTTTTTCACCCAATCTTGATGATACTTGGTGGTAATGATCAGTACACAAATCCCACTTGGCTCACCAAATTTTGTTCTTCTAGGTTGAAGCGTTCGTCTACAGTAGCAGTTTTTATATTTAGGATTCTCTCTGTTCTCTCCTATATAGATAGATGAATTTGGAACTTTAAATCCAACATGGATTTTAGTAGCTCTTTGAAACTTGACAAAATAAAGGAGTTCTCAGTTTTGTCTCTATGGTTTGTTTCCTCTTCAAGTATCCCTCGACACAGACTGTGGAAAAGCACTTTCATTGAGAGGGGTTGCCAAGCTTCTAAGAAATAACGTGTTTCCGAAATACCAGCAAATATTTTTTCACCCAATCTTGATGATACTTGTTGGGAATGATCAGTACACAGATCCCACTTGGCTCACCAAATTTTGTTCTCCTAGCTTGAAGCGTTCGTCTACAGTAGCAGTTTTTATATTTAGGTTTCACTCTGTTCTCTCATATATAGATAGATGAATTTGGAACTCTAAATCCAACATGGTTTGTAGTAGCTCTTTGAAACTTGACAAAATAAAGAGTTCTGAGTTTTGTTTCTATGTTTTGTTTCCTCTTCATGTAGCCCTAGGCACAGACTGTGGAAAACCACTTTCATTGAGAGGGGTGGCCAAGCTTCTAAGAAATAACGAGTTTCCGAAATATCAGCAAATATTTTTTCACCCAATCTTGATGATACTTGGTGGTAATGATCAGTACACAAATCCCACTTGGCTCACCAAATTTTCTTCTTCTAGGTTGAAGCGTTCGTCTACAGTAGCCGTTTTTATATTTAGGTTTCACTCTGTTCTCTCATATATAGATAGATGAATTTGGAACTCTTAATCCAACATGGTTTGTCGTAGCTCTTTGAAACTTGACAAAATAAAGGAGTTCTGAGTTTTGTCTCTATGGTTTGTTTCCTCTTCAAGAGGCCTAGGCACAGACGGTGGAAAAGCACGTTAATTGAGAGGGGTTGCCAAGCTTCTGAGAAATAACGAGTTTCGAAATACCAGCAAATATTTTTTCACCCAATCTTGATGATACATGTTGCTAATGATCAGTACACAGATCCCACTTGGCTCACCAAATTATGTTCTTCTAGGTTGAAGCGTTCGTCTACAGTAGCAGTTTTTATATTTAGGTTTCCCTCTGTTCTCTCCTGTATAGATAGATGAATTTGGAACTCTAAATCCAACATGGTTTGTAGTAGCTCTTTGAAACTTGACAAAATAAAGGAGTTCTCAGTTTTGTCTCTATGGATTGTTTCCTCTTCAATTAGCACTAGGCACACACTGTGGAAAAGCACTTTCATTGAGAGGGGTTGCCAAGCTTCTAAGAAATAACGAGTTTCTGAAATACCAGCAAATATTTTTTCACCCAATCTTGATGATACTTGTTGCTAATGATCAGTACACAAATCCCACTTGGCTCACCAAATTGTGTTCTGCTAGGTTGAAGCGTACGCCTACAGTAGCAGTTTTTATATTTAGGGGTTCCCTCTGTTCTCTCCTATATAGATATATGAATTTGGAACTCTAAATCCAACATTGTTTGTAGTAGTTCTTTGAAACTTGACAAAATAAAGGAGTTCTCAGTTTTGTCTCTTTGGTTTGTTTCCTCTTCAAGTAGCCCTAGGCACAGACTGTGGAAAAGCACTTTCATTGAGAGAGTTTGCCAAGCTTCTAAGAAATTACAAGTTTCCGAAATACCAGGAAATATTTTTCACCCAATCTTGATGATACTTGGTGGTAATGATCAGTACCCAAATCTTAATTGGCTCACCAAATTTTGTTCTTCTAGGTTGAAGCGTTCGTCTACAGTAGCAGTTTTTATATTTAGGTTTCTCTCTGTTCTCTCATATGTAGATAGATGAATTTGGAACTCTAAATCCAACATGGTTTGTAGTAGCTCTTTGAAACTTGACAAAATAAAGAGTTCTGAGTTTTGTTTCTATGGTTTGTTTCCTCTTCAAGTAGCCCTAGGCACAGACTGTGGAAAAGCACTTTCTTTGAGAGGGGTTGCCAAGCTTCTAAGAAATAACGAGTTTCCGAAATATCAGCAAATATTTTTTCACCCAATCTTGATGATACTTGGTGGTAAATGATCAGTACACAGTAACCACTTGGCTCACCAAATTTTGTTCTTCTAGGTTGAAGCGTTCGTCTACAGTAGTCGTTTTTATATTCAGGTTCCACTCTGTTCTCTCATATACAGATAGATGAATTTGGAACTCTAAATCCAACATGGTTTGTAGTAGCTCTTTGAAAATTGACAAAATAAAGGAGTTCTGATTTTTTTCTCTACGGTTTGTTTTCTCTTCAAGTAGCCTTAGGCGCAGACTCAGGAAAAGCACTTTCATTGAGAGGGGTTGCCAAGCTTCTAAGAAATAACGAGTTTCCGAAGACCAGCAAATATTTTTTCACCCAATCTTGATGATACTGGTTGCTAATGATCAGTACACAAATTCCACTTGGCTCACCAAATTGTGTTCTTCTAGTTGAAGCGTTTGCCTACAGTAGCAGTTTTTATATTTAGGTTTCCCTCTGTTCTCTCCTATATAGATATATGAATTTGGAACTCTAAATCCAACATCGTTTGTAGTAGTTCTTTGAAACTTGACAAAATAAAGGAGTTCTCAGTTTTGTCTCTATGGTTTGTTTCCTCTTCAAGTAGCCCTAGGCACAGACTGTGGAAAGCACTTTCATTGAGATGGGTTTCCAAGCTTCTAAGAAATAACGAGTTTCCGAAATACCAGCAAATATTTTTTCACCCAATCTTGATGATACTTGGTGGTAATGATCAGTACACAGTACCCACTTGGCTCACCAAATTTTGTTCTTCTAGGTTGAAGCGTTCGTCTACAGTAGCAGTTTTTATATTTAGGTTTCACTCTGTTCTCTCCTATATAGATAGATGAATTTGGAACTTTAAATCTGATAGATGGATTTTAGTAGCTCTTTGAAACTTGACAAAATAAAGGAGTTCTCAGTTTTGTCTCTATGGTTTGTTTCCTCTTCAAGTATCCCTCGACACAGACTGTGGAAAAGCACTTTCATTGAGAGGGGTTGCCAAGCTTCTAAGAAATAACGAGTTTCCGAAATACCAGCAAATATTTTTTCACCCAATCTTGATGATACTTGGTGGGAATGATCAGTACACAGATCCCACTTGGCTCACCAAATTTTGTTCTTCTAGGTTGAAGCGTTTGTCTACAGTAGCAGTTTTTATATTTAGGTTTCACTCTGTTCTCTCATATATAGATAGATGTATTTGGAACTCTCAATCCAACATGGTTTGTAGTAGCTCTTTGAAACTTGACAAAATAAAGGAGTTCTCAGTTTTATCTCTATGGTTTGTTTCCTCTACATGTAGCACTAGGCACACACTGTGGAAAAGCACTTTCATTGAGAGGGGTTGCCAAGCTTCTAAGAAATAACGAGTTTCTGAAATACCAGCAAATATTTTTTCACCCAATCTTGAAGATATTTGTTGCTAATGATCAGTACACAAATCCCACTTGGCTCACCTAATTGTGTTCTGCTAGGTTGAAGCGTTCGCCTACAGTAGCAGTTTTTATATTTAGGTTTCTCTCTGTTCTCTTCTATATAGATAGATGAATTTGGAACTCTAAATCCAACATATATTGTAGTAGCTCTTTGAAACTTGACAAAATAAAGGAGTTCTCAGTTTTTTCTCTATGGTTTGTTTCCTCTTCAAGTATCCCTACGCACAGACTGTGGAAAAGCACTTTCATTGAGAGGGGTTGTCAAGCTTTTAAGAAATAACGAGTTTCCAAAATACCAGCAAATATTTTTTCACCCAATCTTGATGATACTTGGTGGTAATGATCAGTACACAAATCCCACTTGGCTCACCAAATTTTCTTCTTCTAGGTTGAAGCGTTCGTCTACAGTAGCAGTTTTTATATTTAGATTTCACTCTGTTCTCTCATATATAGATAGATGAATTTGGAACTCTAAATCCAACATGGTTTGTAGTAGCTCTTTGAAACTTGACAAAATAAAGGAGTTCTGAGTTTTGTCTCTATGGTTTGTTTCCTCTTCAAGAGGCCTAGGCACAGACTGTGGAAAAGCACTTTCATTGAGAGGGGTTGCCAAGCTTCTAAGAAATAACGAGTTTCTGAAATACCAGCAAATATTTTTTCACCCAATCTTGATGATACTTGTTGCTAATGATCAGTACACAAATCCCACTTGGCTCACCAAATTGTGTTCTGCTAGGTTGAAGCGTTCGCCTACAGTAGCAGTTTTTATATTTAGGTTTCCCTCTGTTCTCTCCTATATAGATATATGAATTTGGAACTCTAAATCCAACATGGATTGTAGTAGCTCT
Organism: Callospermophilus lateralis; assembly: GCF_048772815.1. Classification (NCBI taxonomy): domain Eukaryota; kingdom Metazoa; phylum Chordata; class Mammalia; order Rodentia; family Sciuridae; genus Callospermophilus; species Callospermophilus lateralis. Next base: position 74,494 of record NW_027515451.1, read on the forward strand.
TTGAAACTTGACAAAATAAAGGAGTTCTCAGTTTTGTCTCTATGGTTTGTTTCCTCTTCAAGTAGCCCTAGGCACAGACTGTGGAAAAGCACTTTCATTGAGAGGGGTTGCCAAGCTTCTAAGAAATATCGAGTTTCCGAAATATCAGCAAATATTTTTTCACCCATACTTGATGATACTTGGTGGTAATGATCAGTACACAGTAACCACTTGGCTCACCAAATTTTGTTCTTCTAGTTTGAAGCGTTCGTCTACAGTAGTCGTTTTTATATTTAGGTTCCACTCTGTTCTCTCATATATAGATAGATGAATTTGGAACTCTAAATCCAACATGGTTTGTAGTAGCTCTTTGAAACTTGACAAAATAAAGGAGTTCTCAGTTTTGTCTCTATGGTTTGTTTCCTCTTCAAGTAGCCCTAGGCACAGACTGTGGAAAAGCACTTTCATTGAGAGAGTTTGCCAAGCTTCTAAGAAATTACAAGTTTCCGAAATACCAGCAAATATTTTTTCACCCAATCTTGATGATACTTGGTGGTAATGATCAGTACACAAATCCCAGGTGGCTCACCAAATTTTGTTCTTCTAGGTTGAAGCGTTCGTCTACAGTAGCAGTTTTTATATTTAGGTTTCTCTCTGTTCTCTCCTATATAGATAGATGAATTTGGAACTCTAAATCCAACATGGATTGTAGTAGCTCTTTGAAACTTGACAAAATAAAGGAGTTCTCAGTTTTGTCTCTATGGTTTGTTTCCTCTTCAAGTAGACCTAGGCACAGACTGTGGAAAAGCACTTTCATTGAGAGGGGATGCCAAGCTACGAAGAAATAACGAGTTTCCGAAATACCAGCAAATATTTTTTCACCCAATCTTGATGATACTTGGTGGTAATGATCAGTACACAGATCCCACTTGGCTCACCAAATTTTGTTCTTCTAGGTTGAACCGTTTGACTACAGTAGCAGTTTTTATATTTAGGTTTCTCTCTGTTCTCTCCTATATAGATAGATGAATTTGGAACTCTAAATCCAACATGGTTTGTAGTAGCTCTTTGAAACTTGACAAAATAAAGGAGTTCTGTGTTTTGTCTCTATGGTTTGTTTCCTCTTCAAGAGGCCTAGGCACAGACTGTGGAAAAGCACTTTAATTGAGAGGGGTTTCCAAGCTTCTGAGAAATAACGAGTTTCTGAAATACCAGCAAATATTTTTTCACCCAATCTTGATGATACTTGTTGCTAATGATCAGTACACAAATCCAACTTGGCTCACCAAATTGTGTTCTGCTAGGTTGAAGCGTTCGCCTACAGTAGCAGTTTTTATATTTAGGTTTCCTTCTGTTCTCTCCTATATAGATATATGAATTTGGAACTCTAAATCCAACATGGTTTTAGTAGCTCTTTGAAACTTGACAAAATAAAGGAGTTCTCAGTTTTGTCTCTATGGTTTGTTTCCTCTTCAAGTAGCCCTAGGCACAGACTGTGGAAAAGCACTTTCATTGAGAGAGTTTACCAAGCTTCTAAGAAATTACAAGTTTCCGAAATACCAGCAAATATTTTTTAACCCAATCTTGATGATACTTGGTGGTAATGATCAGTACCCAAATACCAATTGGCTCACCAAATTTTGTTCTTCTAGGTTGAAGCGTTCGTCTACAGTAGCAGTTTTTATATTTAGGATTCTCTCTGTTCTCTCCTATATAGATAGATGAATTTGGAACTTTAAATCCAACATGGATTTTAGTAGCTCTTTGAAACTTGACAAAATAAAGGAGTTCTCAGTTTTGTCTCTATGGTTTGTTTTCTCTTCAAGTATCCCTCGACACAGACTGTGGAAAAGCACTTTCATTGAGAGGGGTTGCCAAGCTTCTAAGAAATAAGGAGTTTCCGAAATACCAGCAAATATTTTTTCACCCAATCTTGATGATACTTGGTGGGAATGATCAGTACACAGATCCCACTTGGCTCACCAAATTTTGTTCTTCTATGTTGAAGCGTTCGTCTACAGTAGCAGTTTTTATATTTAGGTTTCACTCTGTTCTCTCATATGTAGATAGATGAATTTGGAACTCTAAATCCAACATGGTTTGTAGTAGCTCTTTGAAACTTGACAAAATAAAGGACTTCTCAGTTTTGTCTCTATGGTTTGTTTCCTCTTCAAGTAGCCCTAGGCACAGACTGTGGAAAAGCACTTTCATTGAGAGGGGTTGCCAAGCTTCTAAGAAATAACGAGTTTCCGAAGACCAGCAAATATTTTTTCACCCAATCTTGATGATACTGGTTGCTAATGATCAGTACACAAATTCCACTTGGCTCACCAAATTGTGTTCTTCTAGGTTGAAGCGTTCGCCTACAGTAGCAGTTTTTATATTTAGGTTTCCCTCTGTTCTCTCCTATATAGATATATGAATTTGGAACTCTAAATCCAACATGGTTTGTAGTAGCTCTTTGAAACTTGACAAAATAAAGGAGTTCTCAGATTTGTCTCTATGGTTTGTTTCCTCTTCAAGTAGCCCTAGGCACAGACTGTGGAAAAGCACTTTCATTGAGAGAGTTTGCCAAGCTTCTAAGAAATTACAAGTTTTCGAAATACCAGCAAATTTTTTTTCACACAATCTTGATGATACTTGGTGGTAATGATCACTACACAAATCCCACTTGGCTCACCAAATTTTGTTCTTCTAGGTTGAAGCGTTCGTCTACAGGAGCAGTTTTTATATTTAGGATTCTCTCTGTTCTCTCCTATATAGATAGAAGAATTTGGAACTTTAAATCCAACATGGATTTTAGTAGCTCTTTGAAACTTGACAAAATAAAGGAGTTCTCAGTTTTGTCTCTATGGTTTGTTTTCTCTTCAAGTATCCCTAGACACAGACTGTGGAAAAGCACTTTCATTGAGAGGGGTTGCCAAGCTTCTAAGAAATAAGGAGTTTCCGAAATACCAGCAAATATTTTTTCACCCAATCCTGATGATACTTGGTGGGAATGATCAGTACACAGATCCCACTTGGCTCACCAAATTTTGTTCTTCTATGTTGAAGCGTTCGTCTACAGTAGCAGTTTTTATATTTAGGTTTCACTCTGTTCTCTCATATGTAGATAGATGAATTTGGAACTCTAAATCCAACATGGTTTGTAGTAGCTCTTTGAAACTTGACAAAATAAAGAGTTCTGAGTTTTGTTTCTATGGTTTGTTTCCTCTTCAAGTAGCCCTAGGCACAGACTGTGGAAAAGCACTTTCATTGAGAGGGGTTGCCAAGCTTCTAAGAAATAACGAGTTTCCGAAATATCAGCAAATATTTTTTCACCCAATCTTGATGATACTTGGTGGTAATGATAAGTACACAGTAACCACTTGGCTCACCAAATTTTGTTCTTCTAGGTTGAAGCGTTCGTCTACAGTAGTCGTTTTTATATTCAGGTTCCACTCTGTTCTCTCATATACAGATAGATGAATTTGGAACTCTAAATCCAACATGGTTTGTAGTAGCTCTTTGAAACTTGACAAAATAAAGGAGTTCTGATTTTTTTCTCTATGGTTTGTTTTCTCTTCAAGTAGCCTTAGGCGCAGACTCGGGAAAAGCACTTTCATTGAGAGGGGTTGCCAAGCTTCTAAGAAATAACGAGTTTCCGAAGACCAGCAAATATTTTTTCACCCAATCTTGATGATACTGGTTGCTAATGATCAGTACACAAATTCCACTTGGCTCACCAAATTGTGTTCTTCTAGGTTGAAGCGTTCGCCTACAGTAGCAGTTTTTATATTTAGGTTTCCCTCTGTTCTCTCCTATATAGATATATGAATTTGGAACTCTAAATCCAACATCGTTTGTAGTAGCTCTTTGAAACTTGACAAAATAAAGGAGTTCTCAGTTTTGTCTCTATGGTTTCTTTCCTCTTCAAGTAGCCCTAGGCACAGACTGTGGAAAAGCACTTTCATTGAGAGAGTTTGCCAAGCTTCTAAGAAATTACAAGTTTCCGAAATACCAGCAAATATTTTTTCACCCAATCTTGATGATACTTGGTGGTAATGATCACTACACAAATCCCACTTGGCTCACCAAATTTTGTTCTTCTAGGTTGAAGCGTTCGTCTACAGGAGCAGTTTATATTTAGGATTCTCTCTGTTCTCTCCTATATAGATAGATGAATTTGGTACTTTAAATCCAACATGGATTTTAGTAGCTCTTCTAACTTGACAAAATAAAGGAGTTCTCATTTTTGTTTCTATGGTTTGTTTCCTCTTCAAGTATCCCTCGACACAGACTGTGGAAAAGCACTTTCATTGAGAGGGGTTGCCAAGCTTCTAAGAAATAACGAGTTTCCGAAATATCAGCAAATATTTTTTCACCCATACTTGATGATACTTGGTGGTAATGATCAGTACACAGTAACCACTTGGCTCACCAAATTTTGTTCTTCTAGGTTGAAGCGTTCGTCTACAGTAGTCGTTTTTATATTTAGGTTCCACTC